>NC_091984.1:85223101-85247444 GCF_044704955.1 Pristiophorus japonicus | reverse complement strand
GGGGTGGGGGGGGGGAAGAGAGAGAGAAGGGGTGGGAGGGGGAAGAGAAAGAGAGAGAGAGAGAGAGAGAGAGAGAGAGAGAGAGAGAGAGAGAGAGAGAGAGAGAGAAGGGGTGGGGGGGGAGAGAGAGAGAAGGGGTGGGGGGGGGGAGAGAGAGAGAAGGGGTGGGGGGGGGGGGGGGGAGAGAGAGAGAAGGGGTGGGGGGGAAGAGAAGGGGTGGGGGGGGGGGGGGGGGAGAACTTGGGCCCCATAAGCTTCCCCACTACCAAGGTTAAACTGACCGGCGTACAGTTGCTCGGTTTATCTTTGCACCCTTTTTTGAACAAGGGTGTAACATTTGCAATTGTCTCGTCCTCTGGCACCACCTCCATTTCGAAGGAGGATTGGAAGATTCTGGCCAGTACCTACGCGATTTCTTCCTTCACTTCCCTCAGCGTCCTTGGATGCATCCCATCTGGTCCTGCAGAACAATCTACTTTAAGCACAGCCAGCCTTTCTTGTACCTCATCTTTACGGGCAGCTCAGTCCATGGAATGCACATCCTGTGCCATGTGGGAAGCCCTGGATGCTTCTCGTGGCCTGAACGACCACGTGTGCAGGAAGTGTCGCCAGCTAGAGCTCTAGGTTTTGGAGCTTGAGCGGCGGCTGGAGTCACTGCTGTGCATCCAAGAGGCTGAGAGCTTCCTGGATATCACGTTTCACAAGGTGGTCTCTCCGCATCTTAAGAGTGTGCAGGCAAAAAGGGAATGGGCGAGTGCCAGAGAAAGAAACATAGAAAAATAGGTGCGGGAGTACACCATTCGGCCCTTCGAGCCTGCACCACCATTCAATATCATGGCTGATCATTCACCTCAGTATCCCTTTCCTGCTTTCTCTCCATGCCTCTTGATCCCTTTAGCCGTAAGGGCTATATCTAACACCCTCTTGAATACATCTAACGAACTGGCATCAACAACTCTCTGCGGAAGAGAATTCCACAAGTTAACAACTCTGAGTGAAGAAGTTTCTCCTCATCTCAGTCCTAAATGGCTTACCCTTTATCCTTAGACTGTGACCCCTGGTTCTGGACTTCCCCAACATCGGGAACATTCTTCCTGCATCTAATCTGTCCAGTCCCGTCATAATTTTATATGTTTTTATGAGATCCCCTCTCATTCTTCTAAACTCCAGTGAATACAGGCCCAGTCGATCCAGTCTCTCCTCATATGTCAGTCCTGCCATCCCGGGAATCAGTCTGGTGAACCTTCGCTGCTCTCCCTCAATAAGCAAGAACATCCTTCCTCAGATTAGGAAACCAAAACTGAACACAATATTCCAGGTGAGACCTCACCAAGGCCCTGTACAGCTGCAGCAAGACCTTCTTGCTCCTATACTCAAAACCCCTAGCTATGAAGGTCAGGCAGGTAGGGCAGGAGTCTCCAGAGTGCATCTTACTCACCAGTTCTGGATACTGGCAACAGCGATGGTTCCTATGGGAAGTGCAGCCAGAGTCAAGCCTACAGCCAGACGGGTTGCACCTCAACAGGGCTGGGACTAATATCCTCACGGGGCCGGAGGGTGGGGGGGGGGGGTCTGGCTGTTAGGGAGGGTTTAATCTGGATTGGCAAGAGGTTGGGAACAGGAGAGTAGATTCAGAAGGGAGAGAAGCAAAGCTGGAAATGGAAGGCAGAAGATTAGTAAGCGAATTTGGAAGGCAGAGGAAACAAAGGCTGGAAAATAGAAAACAAGGGAGTTTGGCAGTGCTAAATGGCATATATTTCAATGCAAGGAGTCTAGGGAATAAGGCAGGTGAGCGGAGGGCACAGATAGCTTTAATATCATACTCCCATGTGTCTATTACTGAGACATAGCTGAAAGGGCAGCTCAACATTCCTGGTTACAGAGTTTTTAGACAAGATAGAGAGGGGGATAAAAAAAAAAGAGGTGGGGTTGCAATATTAATTAACGAAACAATTACAACTGTGAGGAGGGCTGATATGTTGGAAGGATCATCAAATGAGGCTATGAGGGTTGAACTGAAGAACAAAAAAGGGGCACTCACACTGCTCGGAGTGTACTGTAGACTCCCAGTCAGAGGGAGATAGAAGAGCAAATATGCAGGCAAATTTTTAAGAAGTGCAAAAACAATAGGACAGTAATAGTAGGGAATTTCAACTACCCCAATATTAACTGGGATAGAATTAGTGTGAAAGGTATAGAGGGAGCAGAATTCTTAAAATGCATACGGGAGAACTTTTTAAGCCAGTGCATAGAAAGCCCAATAAGATAGGGGGTTGTTCTGGACTTAGTTTTTAGCGAATAAGAACATAAGAAATAGGAGCAGGAGTAGGTCATTTGGCCCCTCGAGCCTACTGCGTCATTCACTATCATGGTGGATCTGATCCTGGCCTCAACTCCACTTCCCCGCCCGGTCCCCATAACCCATGACTCCCTTATCATTCAAAAATCTGTATCTCCACCTTAAATATATTCAAAGACCCAGCCTCCACAGCTTTCTAGGGTAGAGAATTCCAAAGATTCACAACTCTCAAAGAAATTCCTCCTCATTTCTGTTTTAAATGGACGACCCCTTATTCTGAAACTATGCCCCCTAGTTCTAGATTCCCCCATGAGGGGGAACATCCTCTCTGCATCTACCCTGTCAAGCCCTCAGAATCTTATATATTTCAATAAGATCACCTCTCATTCTTCTAAACTCCAAGGAGTATAGGTCCAACCTGCTCAACCTTTCTTCATATGACAACCCCTTCATCTCAGGAATCAACTTCGTGAACCCTCTCTGAACTGACTAATGCAAGTATATCCTTCCTTAAATAAAGAGACCAAAACTGTATGCAGTACTCCAGGTGTGGTCTTACCAACGCCCTGTACAGTTGGAGCAGGACTTCCCTACTTTTATATTCCATCCCCCTTACAATTTGGGCCAGCATTCCATAGGCCTTTCTGATTACTTGCTGCACCTGCATGTTAACTTTTTGCAATTCATAAAAGAGTTTCATGTACAAGAACCCCAGATTCCCCCTGTACAACAGCATTTTGTAATCGCTCCTCATTTAAATAATAATTTGCTTTTTTATTTTTCCTACCAAAGTGGATAACCTCACATTTTCCCACATTATAGTCCATCTGCCAAATTGTTGCCCATTCACTGGGCTCAAAATTGCCCAAGAGTTGCTCCGTTTCTTGGGTGGGCAACTTGATTTTTCTGGAGTATTTTAAAAATCCCCATTTTGCACATTCAATTTGCACCAGTGTAAGTGAGTTAGTTCGGATTTTTTTTAAAGTTTAGTTTAGTTTTTTTCCAAAATGGGGCACTACCAGCCACCTACGCCCGTTTTGGCCATTTAGGCCACTTTGGACAGCTAATAGTTACTCCAAACTAACAGCCCAGCGTTTGTGGGCATTTGTGGCCGCACAGAAAACCCTTGCGGAGAGTTAAGAAATCAGCGCAGGTAGGTACTTAATGACTTGACTAAAGAATGTGAATAGGATCAGACAGCTATACAGGACATCATATGACAAACTTGGCAAAGTTAATTTACTATACAACAGCAGCATTCATGGAAGCTTAAACTACAAAAATAATAGTAAAGAGACAAAACGTATTTACATAATATTTTCAAAATATCCAAATTTAAAAAAAAGTACCTCCTGCTCGTAATTCTTATGTTCTTATGTAGGAAAGTATTTTCATCAACAGGGTTAAGACAAGACTTGAGTAAGCGCATTAAAATTACTGGCTGCAGAGTTATCACCCCCGCACCCCCCGGATCAAAACTCCCACTCCCCCCCCCACCCGTCCCTCCCATATCAAACTTGAGATGGATTTCAAAATAGACAATTCTACCTGAACCTTTGCATGGCAATGTCCTCAAGTCTTCAAGTTATGTGTAGAATATAATGCAGGCAGCCAACAAAAGAACCAAGTGCTTTAGAAGAAGTCAGGCTTCTCTCGTTACAATGCAGCAGGCCACTCGGCCCGGGATAGAGGCGGGACGCATCGGGTCCCACGGTGCAGCACGCATCATCATCATCGGCAGGAGCTACTGCGCATGCGTAAACACTCATGTAGACAGCTGCCGGCACTCTTTCACGTGCAGGGCCCTAGCTCCACCCCCCCCAATCCACTCGCCACGCCTCGGGAGAGTCAACAGAGCAGCCAGAGTCTGGGGAGATCTTTTTGGCGCCATTTTCACCCTACAAAATAGGCGCATCTCTGGTGAGTGCGCCGAAAATACGGGTGGGCCAAATTTGGGCCCACTGAGCCTATCTATATCCCTTTGTCGATTCTTTGCGTCCTCCTCACAACTTGCTTTCCCACCTATTTCTGTATCAGTAAATTTAACTACGTTACACTCGGTCCCTTCATCCAAGTCATTAATATAAATTGTAAATAGTTGAGACCCCAGCACTGATCCCTGTGGCACTCCACTAGTTACAGTTTGCCAACCTGAAAATTAACCATTTATCCCGACTCTCTTTTCTGTTAGTTAGCCAATCCTCTATCCATGCCAATGTATTACCCCCAACCCCATGAGCTCTTATCTTGTGCAGTAACCTTTTGTGTGGCACCTTATCGAATGCTTTCTGGAAATCCAAACATACGACATCAACTGGTTCTCCTTTATCCACTCTGCTCGTTACATCCTCAAAGAACTCCAGCAAATTTGTCAAACATGATTTCACTTTCATAAAATCATGCTGGCTCTGTTTGACTGCATGATGATTTTCTAAATGTCCTGCTACTACTTCCTTAATGATGGACTCTCCCATGTTTCCCCAATGACAGATGTTAGGCTAACTGGTCTATAGTTTCCTGCTTTCTGGCTCCCTCCTTTCTTAAGTAGGGGTGTTACATTTGCGGTTTTCCAGTCTGCTGGGAACTCTCCAGAATTCAGGGAATTTTGGTAGATTACAACCAATGCACCACTATCTCTGCAGTCACTTTTTTTTTAAAAAGACATTAGGATGCATGTCATCAGGTCCAAGGGACTTGTCCACCTTTAGTCCCATTAGTTTGCCTAGTACTTTATCTCAAGTGATAGTGATTGTTTTAAGTTCTCTCCTCCCCACAATAGCTCCTTGATTATTATTGGGATGCTTTTAGTGTCCTCTACCATGAAGACTGATACAAAATATTTGTTCAAAGTTTCTGCCATTTCCCATTATTAAATCCCCAGTCTCATCCTCTAAGGGACCAACATTTACTTTAACTACTCGTTTTCTTTTTATATGCACCTGTAGAAGTTCTTACTGTCTATTTTTATATTTCTTGCTAGTGCAGGTGGAAGGGTATTAGTGGGTGAGCATTTTGATGTTAGTGATCATAATTCAGTTAAATTTACGGTAGTTATGGAATAGTTCAACGTTGGATCAAGAATAAAAGTTCTCAATTGGAGCAATGCCAAATTTACTAAGCTGAGATGTAATTTAGCCAAAGTGGACCGGAAACAGCTATTTGAAGGTAAATCAGTGTCAGAGCAGTGGGAGGCATTCAAGGAGAAGATAGTGAGGATTAAGAGCAAGTATGGTCCCTTAAAGAAAAAGGGTGGGAAGAACGTACTAGAGCCCCCTGGATGTCAAGGGGCATACAAGGTAGGATTCAAAAAAAAGGGAAGCTCAATACTGTAGAAACCCTTGAGGAGTATAGAAAGTGCAAGGGTGAAATTAAAAAGGAAATTAGGAAAGCAAATAGAGGGCATGAAAAAATATTGGCAAGTAAAATCAAGGAAAACCCAAAGTTGTTTTATAAATACATTAAGAGCAAGAGGATAATTAAAGAGTAGGGCCTATGAGAGACCATAAAAGTAACCTGTGCGTTACATGGGTATGGTTCGTAATGAATACTTTGTGTCTGTTTTCACAAAAGAGAGGAACGATGCAGACACTGCAATCAGGGAGGAGAAGTGTGAAATATTAGAGGAAATAAGCATAGTGAGAGAGGAAGTATTAAGGGGTTTATCATCTTTGAAAGTGGATAAATCCCAGGCCTGGGTGAAATGTATCCCAGGCTGTTTAGAGAAGCAAGGGAGGAAATAGCCGAGGCTCTGACCATCTGACCACTCCTCTCTGGCTACAGGTGTGGTGCCGGAGGACTAGAGGACTACTAACTTTGTACTGTTGTTTAAAAAGGGAGAAGGGGATAGAGAGAATAAATACAGGCCAGTCATGTCAGTGGTGGGAAAATTCTTGGAAAAATTTCTGAGGGACAGAATAAATCTTCATTTAGAAATACACGGATTAATCAAGGATAGTCAGCATGGATTTGTTAATGGAAGGTTGTGTCTGACTTACTTGACTGAATTCTTTAAAAGGAGGGTACATGAGGGTAATGTGTTTGAAGTAGTCTATATATGGATTTTATCAAGGTTTTTGATAAGGTCCCACAAGGCAGATTGGTCACGAAAGTAAAAGCCCATGGAATCCAAGGCAAAGTGGCAAGTTAGATCCAAAATTGGCTCAGAGGCAGGAAGCAAAGGGTATTGGTCGATGGGTGTTTATTCAAATTTATCTGTTTTGTCTTACAACACTGCTGTGAAGTGGCTTGGGGAGTTTTACTATGTTAAAGGCACTATATAAATAAAAGTTGTTGTTTGTTGAGGGGTTCCACAGGGCTCAGTACTAGGTCACTTGCTTTTTGTGGTATATATCAATGATTTAGACTTCAATGTAGGGGGTATGATTAAGAAGTTTGCAGATGATACAAAAATTGGCTGTGTGGTTGATAAAGAAGAAAGCTGTAGACTGCAGGAAGATACCAAAGGACTGGTCAAGTGGGCAGAATAGCAGCAAATGGAATTCAATCCAGAGAAGTGTGAGGTAATGCATTTGGGGAGGGCTAACAAGGCAAGGGAATACACAATAAATGGTAGGACACTGAAAAGTGTAGAGGAACAAAGGGACCTTGGAGTGCATGTCCAATGATCCTTGAAGGTAGCAGGACAAGTAGATAAAGGTGGTTAAGGAGGCATACGGGATACTTGTATTCTATGCCTTGGCTAATAAAGGCAAGAGCAGGGAAGTTACGCTTGAACTGTACAAAACACTAGTTAGGCCACAGCTAGAGTACTGCGTGCAAGTCTGGCCACCACATTACATGAACGATGCAATTAGACTAGAGAAGGTACAGAGAAGACTTACAAGAATGTTGCCTGGACTGGAGAATTTTAGCTATGAGGAAAGATTGGGTAGGCTAGGGTTGTTTTCTTTGGAACAGGAGGCGGCTGAGGGGAGACCTAATTGAGGTGTATAGAATTATAAGGGGCCTAGATAGAGCGGATAAGGAGGACCTATTTCCCTTAGCAGAGGGGTCAATAATCAGGGGGCATAAATTTAAAGTAATTGGTAGGAGGTTTAGAGGGGATTTGAAAAGGAATTATTTCACCCAGAGGGTGGGGGAGGTCTGGAACTTACTGCCTGTATGGGTGGTAGAGGCAGAAACCTTCAAAGCATTTAAAAAGAACTTGGACATACACTTGAAGTGTATAATCTACAAGGCTATAGACCAGGAGCTGGAAAGTGGCATTCGGCTGGATTATCTCCGTCGGCTGGCATGGACTCAATGGGCCGAATGGCCTCCTTGTGTGCAGTAAATTTCTATGACTCCTCAATTCTTATCCCATCCAGTATCTCCTCTACCTCCTCCTTTACTATGTCTTTGGCAGCATCTTCTTCCTTGGTGAAGACAGATGCAAAGTACTCATTTAGTACCTCAGCCATACCCTCTGCCTCCATGCATAGATCTCCTTTTTGGTCCCACCCCTCCTCTTACTACACGTTCACTATTTATATGCCTACAGAAGACTTCTGGATTACACCTTTTATGTTAGCTGCCATTCTATTCACATACCCTCTTTGCCCCTCTTATTTTCTTTCTTACTTCTCATCTGAACTTTCTATATTTAGCCTGATTCTCAGAGGTATTCTCGAGCTGACATCTGTCATATGCGCTCTTTTTCTGCTCCATCTTACTCTCTCTCTTTCGTCATCCAGTGAAGTCGGAATTTAGTTGCCCAACCTTTCCCCCAATGGGAATGTACCTCGACTGTACACAAACTATTTCCTCTTTAATGACAGCCCATTGTTCCACTACAGTTTGGCCTTCCAACCTACCCAGGCCAGATCCTTTCTCATTCCACTGAAATTGGCCTTTCTCCAATTAAGTATTTTTACTCTAGGATTGCTCCCTGTCCTTTTCCATAGCTAATCTAAACCTTATGATACTATGATCACTGATCCTCAAATGTTCACCGACTGACACTTGCTCCACTTGACCTATCTCATTCCCCAGAACCAGATCCAGCAATGCCTCCTTCCTCGTTGGGCCGGAAATATACTGACCAAGAAAGCTCTCCTGAACAGACTTCAGAAATTCTTCTCCCTCTCTGCCCTTTACACCATTATCCCAGTCTATATGATGATAGTTGGAGTCCCCCATTATCACAACAATATAGTTCTTGCATCACTAATTTCTCTGCAAATGTTCTCCTCCATATTTTTCCCACTCGGTGGTCTATAGAATACACCTAGTAGTGTAATGGCTGCTCTATCATTTCTTAATTCCATATAGATTCTGTCATTGACCCTTCCAGGACATCCTCTCTCTCCCCAGCACTATAACATTCTCCTTAACCAATACTGCCACACTACCTCCAATCTTTCTTTCCCAATACTTCCTGAACATTCTATATCCAGGAATATTTAATACCCAATTCTACCCTTTTTTGAGTTATTGCCACAACATCATATTCGCGCCTGCAGCTCACCAATCTTGTTTACTATGCTTCGTGCATTCACATACATACACTGTAAACCTATCTTAGACCATCCTGTATTCTCTCCTAGTCTGACCCCACCTAATACCACCTTACTATTTCTTACTTTAGTGCGATCCCTTGTGCCCTTTGTTTCTCCTTTCGAATGCTACATCCTGGTGCCAGACCCCTGCCAACTTAGCTTAAGCCCTCCCCAACAGCACTAGCAAACCTCCCAGGTAGTGCTCCTGTTCTGTCCTGTGACTCCTGTCCTGTGACAGTTTGAACTGGTGCTCTCCACTCTCCTGCGACAGCTGGAACTGGTGCTCTCCACTCTCTCTCCTGCGACAGTTGGAACTGGTGCTCTCCACTCTCCCGTCCTGCGACAGTTGGAACTGGTGCTCTCCACTCTCCCGTCCTGCGACAGTTGGAACTGGTGCTCTCCACTCTCCCGTCCTGCGACAGTTGGAACTGGTGCTCTCCACTCTCCCGTCCTGCGACAGTTGGAACTGGTGTTCTCCACTCTCCCGTCCTGCGACAGTTGGAACTGGTGTTCTCCACTCTCCCGTCCTGCGACAGTTGGAACTGGTGCTCTCCACTCTCCCGTCCTGCGACAGTTGGAACTGGTGCTCTCCACTCTCCCGTCCTGCGACAGTTGGAACTGGTGTTCTCCACTCTCCCGTCCTGCGACAGTTGGAACTGGTGCTCTCCACTCTCCCGTCCTGCGACAGTTGGAACTGGTGCTCTCCACTCTCCCGTCTTGCGATAGTTGGAACTGGTGCTCTCCACTCTCCCTTCTTGCGATAGTTGGAACTGGTGCTCTTCACTCTCCCGTTGGTGTAGGAGGGAGGGCTTTAGTTTCCTGAACAATTGGGACCGCTTCTGGGGTAGGTGGGACCTGTACAAGTCGGACAGGTTACACTTCAACAGAGACGTGACCAATGTTCTCGCGGGTGGTTTTGATAATACGGTTGGGAGGGCTTTAAATGAGCTTGGCAGAGGGATGGGAACCCAGGAGAGGGCTCTGAGCCAGTTAGGGTGGGGGAGAGCTCAGATGAACAGAACCCCAAGAAAGAATGCAAAAGGCAGGAGGCAACAGAGCAGAGTAGCACTGGAGTAAGTGTAAACCACAAGGCGATAGGAAGGGACAATATGTATGAATATAAAGGGGCTGCAGCAGGGGTCAAAACTAAAAATCATGGTTTAAAAACTAGTATTAAAACACTACCTAAACGCACACAGCATTCGAAACAAAGTAAATGAGTTGACGGCACAAATCATTACAAATGGGTATGATTTGGTGGCCATTACAGAAATGTGGTTGCAGGGTGGCCAAGACTAGGAATTAAACATACAGGGGTATCTGACAATTCGGAAGGATAGACAAGAAGGGAAAGGAGGTGGGGTAGCTCTGTTAATAAAGGATGATATCAGGGCAGTTGTGAGAGACGATATTGGCTCTAATGAACAAAATGTTGAATCATTGTGGGTGGAGATTAAAGATAGTAAGGGGAAAAAGTCACTGGTGGACGTAGTTTATAGGCCCCCAAATAATGACTTCACGATGGGACGGGCAATAATCAAGGGAATAATGGAGGCATGTGAAAAAGAAACGGCAGTAATCATGGGGGATTTTAACCTACATATCGATTGGTCAAATCAAATTGCATGGGGTAGCCTTGACGAGGAATTCATAGAATGCATACCGGATTGTTTCTTAGAACAGTATGTTACAGAACCTACAAGGGAGCAAGCTATCTTAGATCTGGTCCTGTGTAATGATAAACGATCTCCTAGTAAAAGATCCTCTCGGAATGAGTGATCACAGTATGGTTGAATTTGTAATACAGATTGAGGGTGAGGAAGTAGTGTCTCAAATGAGCGTACTATGCTTAAACAAAGGGGACGACAGTGGGATGAGGGCAGAATTGGCTAAAGTAGACTGGGAACACAGATTAAATGGTGGCACAATTGAGGAACAATGGAGGACTTTTAAGGAGCTCTTTCATAGTGTTCAACAAAAATATATTCCAGTGAAAAAGGGCGGTAAGAGAAGGGATAACCAGCCGTGGATAACCAAGGAAATAAAGGAGAGTATCAAATTAAAAACCACGGTTAATGGGAAACTAGAAGATTGGGAAAATTTTAAACAACAGCAAAGAATGACTAAGAAAGCAATAAAGAAAGGAAAGATATATTACGAAAGTAAACTTGCGCAAAACATAAAGACATATAGTAAAAGCTTTTACCAATATATAAAACAGAAAAAAGTGACTAAAGTAAATGTTGGTCCCTTAGAAGATGAGAAGGGGGATTTAATAATGGGAAATGTGGAAATGGCTGAGACCTTAAAACAATTATTTTGCTTCGGTCTTCACAGTGGAAGACACAAAAGATATGACAAGAATTGCTGGACACGGGAATGTGGGAAGGGAGGACCTTGAGACAATCACTATCACTATCACTGGGAGGTAGTGTTGGACAGGCTAATGGGACTCAAGGTAGACAAGTCCCCTGGTCCTGATGAAATGCATCCCAGGATATTAAAAGAGATGGCGGAAGTTATAGCAGATGCATTCATTATAATCTACCAAAATTCTCTGGACTCTGGGGAGGTACCATCGGATTGGAAAGCAGCTAATGTAACGCCTCTGTTTAAAAAAGGGGGAAGACAAAGTGTAGATAACTATAGGCCGGTTAATTTAACATCTGTAGTGGGGAAAATGCTTGAAGCTATCACTAAGGAAGAAATAGCGGGACATCAAGATAGGAATAGTGCAATCAAGCAGACGCAACATGGATTCATGAAGGGGAAATCATGTGTAACTAATTTACTGAAATTCTTTGAGGATATAATGAGCATGATGGATAGAGGTGTACCGATGGATGTGGTGTATTTAGATTTCCAAAAGACATTCGGTAAGGTGCCACACAAAAGGTTACTGCAGAAGATAGAGGTACGCGGAGTCAGAGGAAATGTATTAGCATGGATAGAGAATTGGCTGGCTGGCAGAAAGCAGAGAGTCGGGATAAATGGGTCCTTTTCGGGTTGGAAATCTGTGGTTAGTGGTGTGCCGCAGGGATCGGTGCTGGGACCACAATATACATAAATGACCTGGAAGAGGGGACAGAGTGCAGTGTAACAAAATTTGCAGACGACACAAAGATTAGTGGGAAAGCGGGTTGTGCAGAGGACACATAGAGGCTGCAGAGAGATTTAGATAGGTTAAGCGAATGGGCTAAGGTTTGGCAGATGGAATACAATGTCGGAAAATGTGAGGTCATCCACCTTGGGAAAAAAAAAGTAAAAGGGAATATTATTTGAATGGGGAGAAATTACAACATGCTGCAGTGCAGAGGGACCGGGGGGTCCTCGTGCATGAATCCCAAAAAGTTAGTTTGCAGGTAATCAGGAAGGCGAATGGAATGTTGGCCTTCATTGCGAGAAGGATGGAGTACAAAAGCAAGGAGGTCCTGCCGCAACTGTACAGGGCATTGGTGAGGTCGCACCTGGAGTACTGCGTGCAGTTTTGGTCACCTTACTTAAGGAAGGATATACTAGCTTTGGAGGGGGTACAGAGACGATTCACTAGGCTGATTCCGGAGATGAGGGGGTTACCTTATGATGAGAGATTGAGTAGACTGGGTCTTTACTCGCTGGAGTTCAGAAGGATGAGGGGTGATCTTATAGAAACATTTAAAATAATGAAAGGGATCGACAGGATAGAGGCAGAGAGGTTGTTTCCACTGGTCGGGGAGACTACAACTCGGGGGCACAGCCTCAAAATACGGGGGAGCCCATTTAAAACCAAGTTGAGAAGGAATTCCTTTTCCCAGAGGGTTGTGAATCTGTGGAATTCTCTGCCCAAGGAAGCAGTTGAGGCTAGCTCATTGAATATATTCAAATCACAGATAGATAGATTTTTAACCAATAAGGGAATTAAGGGTTATGGGGAGCAGGCAGGTAAATGGAGCTGAGTCCACGGCCAGATCAGCCATGAGCTTGTTGAATGGCGAAGCAGGCTCGAAGGGCTAGATGGCCTAATCCTGTTCCATGTTCTTATGAATGTTGGGGAAGTCCAGAACCAGGGGTCATAGTCTAAGGATAAGGAGTAAGACATTTAGGACCGAGATGAGGAGAGACTTCTTCACCCAGAGAGTGGTGAACCTGTGGAATTCTCTGCCACAGAAAGTTGTTGAGGCCAATTCACTAAATATATTCAAAAAGGAGTTAGATGAGGTCCTTACTACTAGGGGGATCAAGGGGTATGGCGAGAAAGCAGGAATGGGGTACTGAAGTTGCATGTTCAGCCATGAACTCATTGAATGGCAGTGCAGGCTTGAAGGGCCGAATGGCCTACTCCTGCAACTATTTTCTATGTTTCTATGTAAGGATATTGGTACGGGCTCTGTTGAGGTGCACCCGTCCAGCCTGTACAATTCCCACCTCCTCCAGAACTGGCCCCAATGCCCCAGGAATCTGAAGCCCTCCCTTCTGCACCATCTCTCCAGCCATGCATTCATCTGCTCTGTCCTCCTATTTCTATACTCACTCACGCATTGTACTGGGAGTAATCCAGACATTGCTACCTTGGAGGTCCTGCTTTTTAACCTCTTTCCTAGCTCCCTAAAATCTGCCTGCAGGACCTCATCCCTCTTTCTGCCCATGTCGTTGGTACCAATATGGACCACGACCTTTGGCTGTTCACCTCAGAATGTTCTGCAGTTGCTCAGTGACCATTCTTAACCCTGGCACCAGGGAGGCAACATACCATCCTGGAGCCATGGCTGCAGCCACAGAAACGCCTATCTGCTCCCCTAACTATCGAATCCCCTACCATTATTGCATTTCCAGTCTTTCTCCTCCCCCCCGCTATGCAGCTGAGACAGCAGTGATGCCATAGACTTGACTCTGGCTGTACTCCCCAGAGGAACCATTGTCCTCACTAGTACTCAGAACAGAATACTGTTGGAGAGCGAGATGCTCTCAGGGGACTCCTGCACTACCTGCCTGGTCCTCCACTTCTGACTGGCAGTTATCCATTCCCTCTCGGCTTGTGCACTCTTTAGCTGCAGGGTGACCACCTCCTGAAATGTGGTATCCATGTAGCTCTCAGGCTCACGCCAGCTGCTGCTCTAGCTCCGAAACCCAAAGCTCAAGCTCCTCCAGCTGACGACACCTCCTGCACACATGGCTGTCCAGGACACGGGAAGCGTCCTGGAGTCAACTCCTTAAGTATCATTCGCCAATCTATCCTAGCCAATTCACGCCTCATACCTTCAAAGTTACCCTTCTTTAAGTTCTGGACCATGGTCTCTGAATTAACTGTTTCATTCTCCATCCTAATGCAGAATTCCACCATATTATGGTCACTCTTCCCCAAGGGGCCTCGCACAATGAGATTGCTAATTAATCCTCTCTCATTACACAACACCCAGTCTAAGATGGCCTCCCCCCTAGTTGGTTCCTCGACATATTGGTCTAGAAAACCATCCCTTATGCACTCCAGGAAATCCTCCTCCACCGTATTGCTTCCAGTTTGGTTAGCCCAATCTATGTGCATATTAAAGTCACCCATTATAACTGCTGCACCCTTATTGCATGCACCCCTAATTTCCTGTTTGATGCCCTCCCCAACATCACTACTACTGTTTGGAGGTCTGTACACAACTCCCACTAACGTTTTTTGCCCTTTGGTGTTCTGCAGCTCTACCCATATAGATTCCACATCATCCAAGCTAATGTCCTTCCTAACTATTGCATTAATCTCCTCTTTAACCAGCAATGCTACCCCACCTCCTTTTCCTTTTATTCTATCCTTCCTGAATGTTGAATACCCCTGGATGTTGAGTTCCCAGCCCTGATCATCCTGGAGCCACGTCTCCGTAATCCCAATCACATCATATTTGTTAACATCTATTTGCACAGTTAATTCATCCACCTTATTGCGGATACTCCTTGCATTAAGACACAACGCCTTCAGGCTTGTTTTTTTTAACACCCTTTGTCCTTTTAGAATTTTGCTTTACAGTGGCCCTTTTTGTTCTTTGCCTTGGGTTTCTTTGTCCTCCACTTTTCCTCATCTCCTTTCTGTCTTTTGTTTTTGCCTCCTTTTTGTTTCCCTCTGTCTCCCTGCATTGGTTCCCATCCCCCTGCCATATTAGTTTAACTCCTCCCCAACAGCACTAGCAAACACTCCCCCTAGGACATTGGTTCCGGTCCTGCCCAGGTGCAGACCGTCCAGTTTGTACTGGTCCCACCTCCCCCAGAACCGGTTCCAATGCCCCAGGAATTTGAATCCCTTCCTGCTGCACCACTGCTCAAGCCACGTATTCATCTGCGCTATCCTGCGATTCCTACTCTGACTAGCACGTGGCACTGGTAGCAATCCCGAGATTACTACTTTTGAGGTCCTACTTTTTAAATTTAGCTCCTAGCTCCTTAAATTCGTTTCGTAGGACCTCACCCCTTTTTTTACCTATGTCATTGGTACCAATGTGCACCACGACAACTGGCTGTTTACCCTCCCTTTTCAGAATGTCCTGCACCCGCTCAGAGACATCCTTGACCCTTGCACCAGGGAGGCAACATACCATCCTGGAGTCTCGGTTGCGTCCGCAGAAACACCTATCTATTCCCCTCACCATTGAATCGCCTATCACTATCGCTCTCCCACTCTTTCCTGCCCTTCTGTGCAACAGAGCCAGCCACGGTGCCATGAACTTGGCTGCTGCTGCCCTCCCCTGATGAGTCATCCCCCCCAACAGTACTCAAAGCGGTGTATCTGTTTTGCAGGGGGATGACCACAGGGGACCCCTGCACTACCTTCCTTGCACTACTCTTCCTGCTGGTCTTCCATTCCCTATCTGGCTATGGACCCTTCTCCTGCGGTAAGACCAACTCGCTACACGTGCTACTCACGTCATTCTCAGCATCGTGGATGCTCCAGAGTGAATGCACCCTCAGCTCCAACTCCGCAACGCGGACCGTCAGGAGCTCGAGGTGGACACACTTCCCGCACACGTAGTCGTCAGGGACACCAGAAGTGTCCCAGAGTTCCCATATGGTACAGGAGGAGCATAACACCCGACCAAGCTCTCCTGCCATGACTTAACCCTTAGATACACTTAAATTGGCAACAACAATGTTAAAAGTTACTGACTAATATAAAAAAGAAAAAGAAAAACTACTCACCAATCACCAGCCAATCACTTACCCCCTCGGCTGTGACATCACCTTTCTGTTTCTTTCTACTTCTTTTTTGCCTTCTCCCTGTAGCTGCACAAGTACGCCTCACCTACGAACTCCCGACGCCTCTCGCGGCCTTTATAGGCCTCTGCTGCTCCCCGGACTCACGCCTCACCAACGAACTCCCGACGCTTCTCGCGGCCTTTATAGGCCTCTGCTGATCCCCGGACTCGCGCCTCACCAACGAACTCCCGACGCCTCTCGCGGCCTTTATAGGCCTCTGCTGATCCCCGGACTCACGCCTCACCAACGAACTCCCGACGCCTCTCGCGGCCTTTATAGGCCTCTGCTGATCCACGGACTCACGCCTTAATTATTCAACTATTTTTTTTTTTAAAGTTAGTTAAGTACCTAAACAGAAATAAACTTAAGACTTAAATAAAAACAATCAAGTAGTCACCAATCTTCTTCCTTTGTGCTGACATCAGTTACCTCGCTCCCTGACACTCGGGCTTTCTCCGGGCTCTTGGGCCTACCTTTATTTGCGGCTGCTCCTCTCGCTGTCCCATAAGTCTGGTCTCATGTCTATTAACTTAGAAACCTTGGGTTCTGTGGCTCCACTCCTCCTTTTCAGTCAGACGTGTCCACCGCCTTTCTCCTCTCCACCAATTCCTGCGCTCACAAAATTCCTCACTCTGCTTGTGAATCATTCAGCTCGGTCTCCAAGCTCTGTGCTCCATTATCAATTTAATTTTTTTTTATTATGGAGGATTACCTCAAATTACAGTGATAATGCTGTTTCTCCACCAACTCTATACTTGTTCAGCAACACTTTCTCTCTTTCCAAGCCCAAGTTTCTCTCACCCTCACATGTTGCAGCAGCTCTCAGACTTGCCAGTACCAGACAGGATCGCAGCTCTGGATCCACCACAACAATGACAAGAGCATCCAGCCCGGGGTGGAGCTGCATCCCAGCCCAGACCCCATTCTTGCTGCAGACCGTAGGCTTTAAAAAGAAAAAGTAAAAGTAAAAGATTCAAATTGACTAAAGCAGTAATGAAGCATGTGTGAGAGGCATATACAGGAGTAGGATTTGTTATTTTGATCAACCCTGGGTGTCCAACCAACAAAGAAATCCATCATAATTCTCACAAATCTCCAAATGAGCTACTGATAAACCCATAAGCAGTTTCTTGTTTGCCTGGAGCGCATACACCATTTCCTTAAGGACACATCGCGCTTACTTTAATACAGAGTTTAAGTGCAGGTTGTCAAGAGCGAAAGCTCAAGGATCTCTCCGCTCCAAAGTACGCACAGGGGTACTGCTGTGCTCAATGCTGATGAGCTATGTTGTTTTAGCTGGAATTTAACCAGCTAAAACAACATAGCTCATCGGCATAGGGCATTAGTAAGCTTCCACTGCTTGCCCCCAAGACCACCCCTACCAATTAGCGCACTGACTTGTAGAATAATCTGGAGCCGAATGGGAAGAGCTGAGAATGTGTAAAAGGATTGCGAAAGTGGTAGATGGCTAGAGAAGGTGGCAAAAGGATGGAGATAGGGAATCATGGGAAAATAGCTAAAGAAATGGTCAAGATGCAGACAACTGCAGAATCAACAGAAAAAAAGGGGTTACCAAGAGTTGAAGTTGAGGTTAGACACGGGTCATGAGAAAGTCCAAGGCAGCACAAAGAAAGAAAGCAATCCTAGATAGGAAGGGAAAAGTAATAGCTTCTACTGATAAGGAGGAAGAGAAACTAATTGGGTTCTTTACTGATAAGGGAAGACAGTGTAGCAAAGCTATAACTAACTTACCTGACACCAGCCCTAATTGGGAGACTTTCTTGCCTGCCATTGGACGTACTCGGGGGCGGGGGGAGGCAGAAAGGGATTGGATAGACCAAGTGCTAATCAAATGTGTTCTGTTTTGAAAATGTATATCGACTGTGCTTTTCGCGCTGAAAAGGGGCTTGTCCAGGGGAAGGTAAACAGGCTCTGATTGAGAGCGTCCCTTTGTCTTGGCAAGTCCCGGCCGGAGAATCTTCAATAAAAGGTCTTTTACAGAAAAGGCAAGAGGTGTTCGCGTGTCAGTGTATTCGCTGAAACAGATTGAGGGAAAAAGAATCGGTTTTAACATTTGGTGTCAGAAGTGGGATCTCAACAGACGGCTGCCGAAAGCTTGCGAATTAAGAGCCAGACTAGCCTTGGACGAGACGGGAGGAAAGTGGCCACTGGAGTGAGTACCCTTTAAAATACTCTTCCCGCATCTAACCTGTCCAGTCCGGTCAGAATCTTATACGTTTCTATGAGATTCCCTCTCATCCTTCTAAACTCCAGTGAATACAGACTCAGTCGATCCAGTCTCTCCTCATATGTCAGTCCTGCCATCCCAGGAATCAGTCTGGTGAACCTTCACTGCACTCTTCAATAGCAAGAACGTCCTTCCTCAGATTAGGAGACCAAAACTGAACACAATATGCCAGGTGAGGCCTCACCAAGGCCCTGTACAACTGCAGTAAGACCTCCCTGCTCCTATACTCAAATCCCCTAGCTATGAAGGCCAACATACCATTTGCCTTCTTCACTGCCTGCTGTACCTGCATGCTAACTTTCAATGATTGATGAACCATGACACCCAGGTCTTGTTGCACCTCTCCTTTTCCTAATCTGCCGCCATTCAGATAATATTCTGCCTTCGTGTTTTTGCCCGCAAAGTGGATAACCTCACATTTATCCACATTATACTGCATCTGCCATGCATTTGCCAACTCACCTAACCTGTCCAAGTCAACCTATAGCCTCTTAGCATCCTCCTCACAGCTCACACCACCACCCAGCTTACTGTCATCTGCAAACTTGGAAATATTACACTCAATTCCTTCATCTAAATCATTAATGTATATTGTAAATAGCTGGGGTCCCAGCACGGAGGCCTGCGGCACCCCACTAGTCACTGCCTGCCATTCTGAAAAGGACCCATTTAGCCTGACTCGCTGCTTCCTGTCTGCCAACCAGTTCACTATCCACGTCAGTACATTACCCCCAATACCATATGCTTTAATTTTGCACACCAATCTCTTGCGTGGGATCTTGTCAAAAGCCTTTTGAAAGTCCAAAAACACCACATCCACTGGTTCTCCCTTGTCCACTCTACTAGTTACATCCTCAAAAAATTCCAGAAGATTTGTGAAGCACGATTTCCCTTTCATAAATCCATGCTGACTTGGACCGACCCTGTCACTGCTTTCCAAATGCGCTGCTATTACATCTTTAATAATTGATTCCAACATTTTCCCCACTACTGATGTCAGGCTAACCAGTCTATAATTACCTGTTTTCTCTCTCCCTCCTTTTATAAAAAGTGGTGTTACATTAGCTACCCTCCAGTCCATAGGAACTGATCCAGTGTCAATAGACTGTTGGAAAGTGATCACCAATGCATCCACTATTTCTAGGGCCACTTCCTTAAGTACTCTAGGATGCAGACTATCAGGTCCCGGGGATTTATCGACCTTCAATTCCCCTAACACAATTTCCTGCCCAATAAGGATTTCCTGCAGTTCCTCCTTCTCACTAGGCCCTCGGTCCCCTAGTATCTCCGGAAGGTTATTTGTGTCTTCCTTCCTGAAGACAGAACCAAAGTATTTGTTCAACTGGTCTGCCATTTCTTTGTTCCCCATTATAAATTCACCTGAATCTGACTGCAAGGAACCTACGTTTGTCTTCACTAATCTTTTTCTCTGCACATATCTATGGAAGCTTTTGCAGTCAGTTTTTATGTTCCCAGCAAGCTTCCTCTCATACTCTATTTCCCCTCTCCTAATTAAACCCTTTGGCCACCTCTGCTGAATTCTAAATTTCTCCCAGTCTTCAAGTTTGCTGCTTTTTCTGGCCAATTTATATGCCTCTTCCTTGGATTTAACACTATCCTTAGTTTCCCTTGTTAGCCACGGTTGAGCCACCTTCCCCGTTTTATTTTTACTCCAGACAGGGATGTACAATTGTTGAAGTTCATCCATATGATCTTTAAATGTTTGCCATTGCCTATCCACCGTCAACCCTCTAAGTATCATTTGCCAGTCTATTCTAGCCAATTCACGTCTCATACCACAGTTACCTTTCCTTAAGTTCAGGGCCCTAGTCTCTGAAGTAACTGCATCACTCTCCATCTTAAGAAAGAATTCTACCATATTATGGTCACTCTTCCCCAAGGAGCCTCGCACAACAAGATTGCTAATTAGTCCTTTCTCATTACACATCACCCAGTCTAGGATGGCCAGCCCTCCAGTTGGTTCCTCGACAAGCAAGGACATACTGTCACAAGATCGATTAGGATGCTAGTTAGAATTTATTTTGTGTAAGTCAATCAAGACAACCCTCTGATGTGAGGAATTGTGTCGTGTTTGTTATTTTATATCATTATATGAAGACAAATACTTATTAAACTATTACAAAAGCAAAAAACTGCAGATACTGGAAATCTGAAAAAAAACTATTGTTGCAGACCTGGTTTATGCCATCGTTGCGTTAACTATTTGGCAGTAGTGGCAGACCCTCGAACACAACATGCTTAGACCACTTACAGGAATAACGAACATAATACAAGAAATAGGAGCAGGAGCAGGTCATACGGCCCCTCGAGCCTGTTCCACCATTCAAGAAGATTCTGGCTGATCTGATCTTGACCTCAACTCCACTTTCCTGCCTGTTCCCCATAACTCCCCTATAGTTCAAGAATCTGTCTATTTCAGTCTCCACAGCTCTCTGGGGTAGAGAATCCCAAGGATTCACGACACTCAGAAGAAATTCCTCCTCATCGCCATCTTAAATAGGCGACTCCTTATTCTGAAACTATACCCCGTAGTTCTAGATTCCCGAGGAAAAATATCCTCTCAGCATCTATCCTGTCAAGCCCCCTCAGAATCTTATATGTTTCAATAAGATCACCTCTCATTCTTCTAAACTCCAATGAGTACAGGCCCAACCTGCTCAATCTTACCTCATAAGACACCCACTTCATCCCAGGAATCAACCAAGTGAACCTTCTTTGAACCGCCTGCAATGCAAGTATATCCCTCCTTAAATATGAGACCAAAACTCTACGCACTACTCGAAGTGTGGTGTTACCAAGATTTCCCTACTTTTATATAGTCCATCCCCCTTGCAATAAAGGCCAACATTCCATTTGCCTTCCTAATTACTTGCATTCTGTAGTCTCTCTCCCTATTTAAATAATATTTTGCTTTTTTTATTCTTCCTACCAAAGTGGATACCTCACATTTTCGCCCATTCACTTAACCTATCTATATCCCTGTGCAGACTCTATCCTCCTCACAACTTGCTTTCCCACCTATCTTTGTACCATCAACAAATTTGGCTACAATATACTCGGTCCCTTAATCTAAGTCATTAACGTAGATTGTGAATAGTTGCGGCCCAGCACTGATCCCTGTGGCACCCTACTAGTTGCAGTTTGCCAACCTGAAAATAACCCATTTATCCCTACTCTCTGTTTTCTGTTAGTTAGCCAATCCTCTATCCATACTATTATATTACCCCCAACACCATGAGCTCTTGTCTTGTGTAGTAACCTTTTATGTGGCACTTTATCAAATGCCTTTTGGAAATCCAAATACATTACACCTACTGGTTCCCCTTTATCCACCCTGCTCATTACATCCTCAAAAGAACTCTAATAAACTTGTCAAACATGATTTCTCTTTCATAAAACCATGTTGACTCTGCTTGATTGTATTGGCCCTGAAATTCCAGTCGGAGGCTTCTTTCAGATAAACGCCTCCGACCAGAGAATTTTTACAAAAGTACCTGGTGGTCCCGGAGGAGCATGGGATTCTGGTGGGGAGGCCTTCTCTTCCCACACTGCGAAGCACACTCCCATCCTCCAGGTTCGGGCGCAGAAGGTGCAATCAGGTACAGTATTCCACAGCTTTCTCGTTAATAGCAATGAGAGCTCCGTATCTGAGTTCTCACTGCTATTAATGAGAAAAAAAAACACTAAACAATAATAAAAAAACACACCTCACATAATTAAAATGAATTGAAATTAAAGTTAATATCTTAGAAAAAAAAATTCCAATTTAAAAAAAAGTTTTTTTGTTTATGGTTTAAAATAAACTTACCGCAGTGGGCAAGGTTTTTAAACAATAAAATGTGTTTTTTAAATTTTATTTTATTATGTTTTTGTGTGTTTTAAAACTCTTATGCCTGTAAAGGTAGGCTATGCGCCTGCTTTTATCAGGCGCAAGAGTTTTCAGGACATTTGTTGGGCAAGATATGAGTAAATACCTCGCTCCCAAGATGCAGAGGATCCGTGACAGATCAGAAAAGCCTGCTTTCAGCGCATGCGCATTGTGCACTGAAAACCAGCTTTTGCGATGCCTTCCCGGGTCCATACACACTCCATACCGACCCAGTAAGGCCATGATTTCTGGGCCATAATGATTTTCTAAATGTCCTCCGACTACTTCCTTAATAATGGATTTCAGCATTTTCCCCATGACAGATGTTAGGCTAACTGGGCTACAGTTTCCTGCTTTCTGTCTCCCTCCTTTGTTGAATAGGTGTGTTACATTTGCGGTTTTTCAATTCGCTGGGACCTCTCCAGAATCGAGGGAATTTTGGAACATTACCACCATGATCTCTGCAGTCACTTCTTTTAAGACCTTAGGATGCATGCCATCAGTTCCAGGGGACTTGTCCACCTTTAGTCCTATTGGGGGTCAAGTTTCGGCCTGAGTTGCTCCGATTTCTTTTGGAGCAACTAGTTTAGAATGGAGTATCTTAGAAATTGCAATTCTCGGCATTTAGTTTGCTCCAGTTCCAGTGAGTTAAAACAGTTTCATTTTAGAACAGATTTTTTTTTCACAAAACGGGGCATGTCCAGCCACTTACGACTGTTTTGCAAGATTAGGCAGCGAAAAATTACTCCAAACTACATTAGAATAGAGTAAGTGTAGATTTTTGTACACTCAGAAAAACCTTGCCTACACTTAGAAATCAGGCATAAGGAAGAGAGATGGGGGGGAGAGAAGGGAAGTTTAAAAACATGAAACACATCAATTTTACAAATAAAGAGCCATCATCAATAATAAATGATAAATAAATCAATAAAAAAAAACTAAAAAAAAGTTATTTAAAAATCAATCAATAAAAAATTAAGTTTCGACTCACCGACTGCATCACCGGGAACCCTTCAACAGCATGCTGGGACAGGCCGCCGCCCCCCCTCCCGCCGACAGTGTATCTATATGGATGGGGGGGGGGGGGGGGGAGAAGAGAGTGGGGGGGGGGGGAGAAGAGAGTGGGGGGGGGGGGGGAGAAGAGAGTGGGGGGGGGGGAGAAGAGAGTGGGGGGGGGGGAGAAGAGAGTGGGGGGGGGGGAGAAGAGAGTGGGGGGGGGGGGAGAAGAGAGTGGGGGGGGGGGAGAAGAGAGTGGGGGGGGAAGAGAGTGGGGGGGGAAGAGAGTGGGGGGGGGGAAGAGAGTGGGAAGAGAGTGGGGGGGGGAAGAGAGTGGGAAGAGAGTGGGGGGGGGAAGAGAGTGGGAAGAGAGTGGGGGGGGGAAGAGAGTGGGAAGAGAGTGGGGGGGGGGGGGAGAGAGTGGGAAGAGAGTGGGGGGGGGGGGAGAAGAGAGTGGGGGGGGGGGGGAGAAGAGAGTGGGGGGGGGGAAGAGAGTGGGGGGGGGGAAGAGAGTGGGGGGGGGGAAGAGAGTGGGGGGGGGGAAGAGAGTGGGGGGGGGGAAGAGAGTGGGGGGGGGGGAAGAGAGTGGGGGGGGGGAAGAGAGTGGGGGGGGGGAAGAGAGTGGGGGGGGGGAAGAGAGGGGGGGGGGGAGGGGGGGGAAGAGAGTGGGGGGGGGGGAAGAGAGTGGGGGGGGGGAAGAGAGTGGGGGGGGGGAAGAGAGTGGGGGGGGGGAAGAGAGTGGGGGGGGGGAAGAGAGTGGGGGGGGGGAAGAGAGTGGGGGGGGGAAGAGAGTGGGGGGGGGAAGAGAGTGGGGGGGGGAAGAGAGTGGGGGGGGGGAAGAGAGTGGGGGGGGGAAGAGAGTGGGGGGGGGGAAGAGAGTGGGGGGGGAAGAGAGTGGGGGGGGAAGAGAGTGGGGGGGGAAGAGAGTGGGGGGGGAAGAGAGTGGGGGGGGAAGAGAGTGGGGGGGGAAGAGAGTGGGGGGGGAAGAGAGTGGGGGGGGAAGAGAGTGGGGGGGGAAGAGAGTGGGGGGGGAAGAGAGTGGGGGGGGAAGAGAGTGGGGGGGGAAGAGAGTGGGGGGGGAAGAGAGTGGGGGGGGGAAGAGAGTGGGGGGGGAAGAGAGTGGGGGGGGGAAGAGAGTGGGGGGGAAGAGAGTGGGGGGGGAAGAGAGTGGGGGGGCAGAGAGTGGGGGGGAAAGAGAGTGGGGG
>NC_091984.1:85128128-85222901 GCF_044704955.1 Pristiophorus japonicus | reverse complement strand
GGGGGTGGGTGGGAAAGAGAGACGGGGTGGGGGTGGGGGAGAAGAGAGACGGGGGGGGGTGGGGAGAAAGAGAGACGGGGGGGGGGGGGGGGGAGGAGAGACACGGGGGATGGGGGGGGAAGAGAGGAGAGACACGGGGGATGGGGGGGAGAGGAGAGACACGGGGGGGGGGGAAGGAGAGACACGGGGGGGGGGGAGGAGAGACACGGGGGGGGGGGGGGAGGAGAGACACGGGGGGGGGGGAGGAGAGACACGGGGGGGGGGGGGGAGGAGATGACACGGGGGGGGGGGGGAGGAGAGACACGGGGGGGGGGGAGGAGAGACACGGGGGGGGGGGGGGAGGAGAGACACGGGGGGGGGAGGAGAGACACGGGGGGGGGGGAGGAGAGACACGGGGGGGGGGGGGGAGGAGAGACACGGGGGGGGGGGAGGAGAGACACGGGGGGGGGGGGGAGGAGAGACACCGGGGGGGGGGGGAGGAGAGACACGGGGGGGGGGGAGGAGAGACACGGGGGGGGGGGGAGGAGAGACACGGGGGGGGGGGAGGAGAGACACGGGGGGGGGGGGGAGGAGAGACACGGGGGGGGGGGGGGGAGGAGAGACACGGGGGGGGGGGGAGGGAGAGACACGGGGGGGGGGGAGGAGAGACACGGGGGGGGGGGGAGGAGAGACACGGGGGGGGGGGAGGAGAGACACGGGGGGGGGGGGAGGAGAGACACGGGGGGGGGGGGAGGAGAGACACGGGGGGGGAGGGGGAAGAGACAAGGGGGAAAGGGGGGGGAGAAAGAGAGACACGGGGGGGGGGAGGGAGACGGGGGGGGAGGGAGACGGGGGGGGAGGGAGACGGGGGGGGAGGGAGACGGGGGGGAGGGAGACGGGGGGGGAGGGAGACGGGGGGGAGGGAGACGGGGGGGAGGGAGACGGGGGGGGGGGAGGGAGACGGGGGGGGGGGGGAGGGAGACGGGGGGGGGGGGGAGGGAGACGGGGGGGGGGGGGGAGGGAGGGGGGGGGGGGGGAGGGAGACGGGGGGGGGGGGAGGGAGACGGGGGGGGGGGGAGGGAGACGGGGGGGGGGGGGGGAGGGAGACGGGGGGGGGGGGGGGGGAGGGAGACGGGGGAGACATGGGGGGGGGGGAGGGAGACGGGGGGGGAGGGGAGGGAGACGGGGGGGGGGGAGGGAGGGAGACGGGGGGGGGGGAGGGAGGGAGACGGGGGGGGGGGAGGGAGGGAGACGGGGGGGGGGGGGGGAGGGAGACAGGGGGGGGGGAGGGAGACAGGGGGGGGGGGAGGGAGACAGGGGGGGAGGGAGACAGGGGGGGAGGAAGGGAGGGAGACGGGGGGGGAAGGGAGGGAGACAGGGGGGGGGGAGGGAGACAGGGGGGGGGGGAGGGAGACAGGGGGGGGGGGGAGGGAGACAGGGGGGGGGAGGGAGACGGGGGGGGGGGGGGAGGGAGACAGGGGGGGGGGGGAGACAGGGGGGGGGGGGAGACAGGGGGGGGGGAGGGAGACAGGGGGGGGGGGAGGGAGACAGGGGGGGGAGAAAGGGAGGGAGACGGGGGGGGGAAGGGAGGGAGACGGGGGGGGGGAAGGGAGGGAGACGGGGGGGGAAGGGAGGGAGACGGGGGGGGGGGAGGGAGGGGGGGGAGAAAGGGAGGGAGACGGTGGGAGAAGGGAGGGAGACGGGTGGGGGGGGGGGGAGGGAGGGAGACGGGGGGGAGGGAGGGAGGATGGGGGGGGGGAGGGAGACGGGGGGGGGGGGAGGGGGGAAGGGGGCGGGGGGGAGGGAGGGGGGAGGGAGGGAGAACGGGGGGGGGAGGACGGGGGGAGAGGGAGACGGGAAGACGGGGGAGGGAGGGAGACGGGGGGGGGGAGGGAGGGGGGGGAGAGGGAGGGAGACGGGGGGGGGGGGGAGGGAGGGGGACGGGGGGGGACGGGGAGGGAGACGGGGGGGGGAGGGAGGGAGACGGGGGGGGGGAGGGAGGGGGGGGAGGGAGGGAGACGGGGGGGGGGGGGGAGGGAGGGAGACGGGAGGGGGGGAGGGAGGGAGACGGGGGGGGAGGGGAGAAGAGAAGAGACGGGGAGGGGGAGAAGAGACGGGGAGGGGTGGGAGTGGGGGGTGGGGGCGGAGGGGGGTGTCGGAGAAAGACGGTGGGGGGGGGGGGGTTGGGGGAGAAGAGAGAGACCGGGGGAGGGGTTGACAGAGAGCGCGAAACCGGAGGGGGGGGGGGGGGGCGTGGACGGAGAGCGAGAGAGTGGAGGGCAGCGAGAGAGAGAGAGTGTGGAGGGCAGCGAGAGGGAGAGAGAGTGGAGGGCAGCGAGAGAGAGAGTGGAGGGCAGCGAGAGAGAGAGAGAGTGGAGGGCAGCGAGAGAGAGAGAGAGTGGAGGGCAGCGAGAGAGAGAGAGTGGAGGGCAGCGAGAGAGAGAGTGGAGGGCAGCGAGAGAGAGAGAGTGGAGGGCAGCGAGAGAGAGTGGAGGGCAGCGAGAGGAGAGAGAGAGTGTAGGGCAGCGAGAGAGAGTGTAGGGCAGCGAGAGAGAGAGAGTGTAGGGCAGCGAGAGAGAGAGAGCGCGAGAGTGTGTGTAGGGCAGAGAGCGAGAGCGTGGCGGAGGTGGGCAAAGACTGGGAGGAGTCAGAGAGGGAACTCGGAAAGGTCAGGAACGCGGTTGGATGGAGTAGTAAAGAGCACAAAGAGCACAGTGGGGATGGGGAAGAACGTGAATCAGGTCTAAAGGGGGGGGGGGGTGAGGAGTCGAGTGTGAGAACGTGATCCAGATGGTAAGACAGAACACATTCTTCCAACCCCACCACATTCTCCCTCTCTTCCCCCCACACCTGGTTGATTTCACTTCATACCCGATAAACCTGCTAACAATCCGTGACCCACACGCAATGTTCCATTTATAGAGGGGTGGGGGTAAGGTCAGTAATTTTTTGGGGGGAGGTTATGAACTTTGGGTGGGTGGTGGAGGAGAAGGGATGTTCAGGCACTTGGGCAGGGGGAGAATTGGGGCAGAAACTTGGGGGGGTTGGGAGAAGGTCTTAATCCGTGAGACTCTTCCACAGTCAGAGTGGCTTGAATTACACTTTGCAAAGTCACTGATAGGCAGGGCGGTTCTAATTACACATTTCAGAGAAACTGCTGGCTGTGTCTTATCTTCCAAGGGGACCAATCAGCAACCAGTCATGTAATTAAGGGGACCCAAACAGAGCTTTAAGTGTTGCAAATAAACACGTCCTTTTAAAAAAAATCAGTAGCTTCAGCAACCCACTTTCTAGTCCTCTTGGTCAGTAACACTCGTTTGGTGAATCAGCTGAAGAATGCTGAAGGAGTTTTCTTTGCTTCTAAGCAGCCGTACCCCCCCCCACCCCCTCCCTTCCCCATTTATTATTTTCCAGCACAAAGCTAAACAGGAAAGAGAGAGAGAGAGAGAGAGAGAGAGATAGAAAAAAGGAAGGCAGAAAATGGCAATGAAATACAGGAGAGAGAAGAACAAAGATTGGAATAGTACAAGAGAGACTAAGAAATAATAACTTTTATTTATATAGTGCCTTTAACGTAGTAAAACGTCCCAAGGTACTTCACAGCAGTGTTACAAGACAAAACAGATAAATTTGACACTGAGCCACAAAAAAATAAATTAAGCCAGATAACCCAAAGCTTGGTTAAAGAGGTCGGTTTTAAGGAGCATCTTAAAGGAGGAAAGCGAGGTAGAGATGCAGAGAGGTTGAGGGAGGGAGTTCCAGAGCTTAGGGCCCAAACAGTTGATGGCATGGCCACCGATGGTTGAGCAGTTATAATCAGGGATGTTCAGGAGGGTAGAATTTGAGGAGCGCAGACATCTTGTGGAGTTGTGAGGCTGAAAAAGATTACAGAGATAGGGAGGGGCAAGGCCATGGAGTGATTTGTAAACACAGATGAGAATTTTGAAATCGAGGCGTTGTTTAACCGGGAGCCAATGTCGGTCAGAAAGCACAGAGGTGATTGTGATTTGGTGCGAGTTAGGACACGGGCTGCTGAGTTTTGGATGGCCTCAAGTTTATGTAGTGTAGAATGTGGGAGGCCAGCCAGAAATGAGTTGTAGTAGTGAAGTCTAGAGGTAACAAAGGCATGAATGAGTGTTTCAGCAGCAGAGGCAGGCAATGTTACAGAGGTGGAAAAAGGCGGTTTTAGTTATGTCGCGGATATGTGGCTGGAAACTCATTTCAGGGACAAATATGACACCTAGGTTGCGAACAGTCTTGTTCACCCTCAGATTGAGACTGGGGAGAGGATAGAGTCAGTGGTTGGGAATCGCAGTTTGTGGTGGGGACCAAAGATAATGGCTTCGGTCTCCCCAACATTTAATTGGAGAAAATTTCTGCTCATCCAGTACTGGATGTCAGACAAGCAATCTGACAATTTAGATACCAAGCAGGGGTCGAGAAGTGGTGGAGAGGTAGGGCTGGGTGTCGTCAGCGTACATGTGGAAACTGACTCCGTGTTTTCGGATGATTTCGCCAAGGAGCAGCATATAGATGAGAAATAAGAGGGGACCAAGTACAGATCAATGGGAGACACCAGAGGTAACGATGCGGGAGTGGGAAGAGAAGCCATTGCAGGAGATTTTCTGGCTACAATTAGATAGAAAAAAAATGGAACCAGGCGAGTGCAATCCCACCTAGCTGGACAGTGGTGAGAGATGTTGGAGGAGGATGGAGTGATCAACTGTGTCAAAGGCTGTAGGCAGGTCTAGAAGGATGAGGAGGGATAGTTTAACTTTGTCACACTCACAAAGGATGTAAGTTTGTGACTTTGATGAGAGCTGTTTCGGTACTGTGGCAGAGGCGAAAACCAGATTGAAGGGATTCAAACATTGAATTCATGGAAAGATGGACACAGATTTGGGAGGGGACAACATGTTCAAGTACTTTGGACAGGAAAGGGAGATTGGAGACGGAGCGATAGCTAGCAAGCAAAGTGTGATCAAGGATCGGCTTCTTGAGGAGAGGGGTGATGACAGCAGACTTGAAGGAGAGGGGAACAGTACCCAAGGAGGGAACCGTTAACAACGTCGGCTAACATGGGAGCCAAAAAAGGAAGTTGGATGGTCAGCGGTTTAGTGGGAATAGGGTCAAGGGAGCAGGAAGTGGGTCTCATGAACAAGATAAGCTTGGAGAGATCAAGAGGGGAGATCAAAGAGAAACTAGAGAAAGATATGAGTTTAGGGCTAGGGCAGGTGGGAGCCTCAGATAAAGTTTGGCTCTGTGGGCTAGGTGAAGGAAGGGGAACTCGCAGAGGCAGTTGATTGGATGGTCTGAATCTTTGAGACAAAGAAATCCAAGAGCTCCTCACACTTGTTGGAAGTGAGTGTGGTGGAGACAGGGGAGAGGGGTTTAAGGAGACGGTTAGCAGTGGAGAATAGAAGGCACGGTTATTTTTGCAATCCAGAATGACCCTAGAATAGTTAGCAGTATTTGTAGACAAGAGTAGGAACCAATAATGTTTTGTGTGTTCAAGCCAGATCTGGCGGTGAATGACTAAACCAGTTGTCCGCCACATCTGTTCAAGTCTGCGCCCCTTTGACTTGAAGGAGTGAAGATGAAGGCTATACCAGGGGGAATGGCAAGCGTGGGAGAGAGTAATCTTTTTAATAGGGACTAGGGCATCAAAGGTGGTGGTGAGGGTGTGGTTGAGCAGATCAGTGGCTGTTGAAATGTCATTGTTAAAAGAGGGCCAAAGGTTGGACAGTTTTGAGTTGATAAAGGAAAAGCAGCAGAGATGGGGAAATTAGAGCAAGTGGGAAATAGGAGCAAAGCTAGTGAGCAGAAGTAAACAAAGGGAGGAAGGAGGAGGAAGGAGGAGCAAAAAATAGAAAGCAACAGAAGAGACTGAGGAGAAAGAGAAGCAGTAAAGGGAACCATGAGAGAGAGAAAAGAGAGAAACCAGAAAAAGGAGGGAGGCAGAGAAACAGAAAAGGAGTGAGACAACGAAGTAGAAAAAGAGAAGTAAACCAGAAAGACAGACAACTAAAATGTGAATCAAGAAAGGAGAAAGGGAAGAATTAGATCCAGAAATGAGAGAAGCGCGCACACACACATACACACACACACACAGATAGAAAAGGAAAACAGAGACATCCAGAAGAGAAGGTGGGGTGACGAGAAGAAAAAGGGAAGGAATTGCGAGAGATTGGAAGCAAGTGAGAGAGACTGAAGGGAAGGAGATGAGAGGAGGGAAGGAGATGAGAGGAGGGAAGGAGATGAGATAAGAGGAGGGAAGGAGATGAGAGGGACAGAAGGGAAGGAGATAAGAGGAGGGAAGGAGATGAGAGGGACAGAAGGGAAGGAGAGAAAAGGATAGCAGGAAGAAAGGAGCTGAGAGAGAGGAAGGAAGGGGGTGAGGGGGGGCATGAGCGAAGGAGGAGAGGTTTGTAGTTTGGTAAGCTTCCTTTTGAAGTTGCACAATGAGTTCATCAGGAAAAGAGACAGCATGAACACATGTTTAGCATCCTGTCGGCAAAGCTCTTTAACATTGTTTCTGATGGTTACAATGTACTTTTCTACAGTTGTCTTAAGAGGTAGCTTTCTATTGAGCCATGCTCTTGTCTCTGCTGGAAGTACAGACCAAACCAAAATATGAAAAAGGATAATACCAGGTGGCATGTTAGTGAACCCATTGACTCTCCTTCGCCCCCTCTGCCACCCACCTCCCACCAAAAAGGTGCATTTATATTTTCCCCAAACATAGCACAAGCTTTCTTAAAATGAGCACTCCAAAAAAGGGTACAGAAACACGTCCCCGTTATGTGTATAGCTGACTCATTCTGCCTTGAACATTAAAGAAGCTGTGCATCGCTACAGCACAGTCAAGGGGTGGCCGAGAGATTAAATGGTTTCTATTTGATTAACAACGTAAATGGGCTTGAAAGACATGGTTTCGCCTCACTAATGGGCTGCATTTTGAAAATTTGAGATCATCAACCAATAAAGAGCAATTTGGAGTTGGACACACTGTACAGCACTTAGATAAAATTAAACCCTTGTGCAATCAGTTTCAGCTTACTGGCATCAAGTGTTTAAAAGCGTAATAACAAAATCACATCATATCCATTCCCCCAGCTTTAACATTATATGGATGTCTGCAATCATTCCAAAATGAAAACATGTTCACAGTATGTATTGTATTATTTCATGAAATCAATGCATTCTAAATTTTAGAAACTCAATTCATAAAGTGGCAAAAGCTCCAAATAAAGATATTAGTGGTAAAATAATCTATTTGGATGTGTTAAATATGTTAGTGGAAAATTACCTAAATTGATTCAGTCATACTACTAAAGTCTTTAAGATTAAAAAAAAAGTGAACAAACAATACAGCATATGAACTTCTAACTTCCAGTGACTTAAAAGCTCTTCCACTCATACAAAACCCACTTCTACCTGTTTTCTGCCAGTTCATCACATCTAAAATTATCTCCAGCAAGCCATTGTAGCAGCGATAGGTACAAGCAGGTACAATAAAATTAACCAAATGAAACTTTGTCTCTCTCAAATTGCAGGATAGAAAATCTGCAGCAAAAGTATCCCAGTCAACATACCTGTGTCTGAATGTTTCTTCAGAAAAGGTCTATTTTTTTTTAAAGCAAAGTAAAACTGATTTACCAAAGTAGAACTTCCTTACAGAACGCAAAATATTGCACGTTTTAAGTTATAAATAATAGCCTCCTACTAGTCCTCGTGTGTGTTTTTAAATGTATGTTTACTTTTCCATTTCACTTAGCTTTCTTCAATGCTTGCTGTATTTACATTTTCCAGCAATTTTCTATGCTTTTAAATGTTATCAGGTTATACCACCCTTATTATTTTATAAACAGATCATTGGTGGGCACCACAAAATTATCTTCAATAGATTCCCTCTCGTTATTTACTTTATTATGGTAGCTGCCATCTGCTGAAAAACTGAAGGATCAAACAAATCATATATTGAACCCTCCCTAGAATTGCAATGCTGCCATCATACCACGGCTAAAAAAAAACACATTGCAAACAGTAAGAGAACAGTCGGAATCTAAAGGAGTTAAGAATAAGGCAAAAAAGAAAATCCTGAAGAGGGTTAATGCATTATGTCACACGGATCTACCTCTACAACTTAGCATTTGTCTTAGAATCATAGAATGGTTACAGCACAGGAGGGCGGCCATTCGGCCCATCGAGCCTGTGCCGGCTATCTGCAAGAACACTTCAGCTCGTCCCACTCGCCTGCCCTTTCCCTCTAACCCTACAAATTTTTCTCCTTCAGGTACTTATCCCATTCCCTTTTGAAAGTCACGATTGAATCTGCCTCCACCACTCTCCCAGACAGTGGGTTCCAGATCCTAGTCATTCGCTGCGTAAAAAAGTTTATCATGTCGCCTTTGGTTCTTCTGCCAATCACCTTAAATCTGTGTCCTCTGGTTCTTGACCCTTCCGCCAATAGGAACAGTTCCTCTATCTACTCTGTCTAGACCCCTCATGATTTGAACACCTCTATCAAATCATCTCGCAACAATCTCTGCTCCAAGAACAACTCCACCTTATCTAGTCTATCCACGTAGCTGAACTCCCTCATCCCTGGAATCATTCTCGTAAATCTTTTCTGCACCGTCTCTAAGGCCTTTACATCCTTCCTAAAGTGCGGTGCCCAGAATTGGACACAATACTCTAGTTGAGGCCGAACCGGTGTTTTATAGAAGTTCATCATATCTTTCTTTCTTTTACATAAGAACATAAGAAATAGGAACAGGAGTAGGCCATAGGCCCTTCGAGCCTGCTCCGCCATTCAATAAGATCATGGCTGATCTGATCATGGACTTAGCTCCACCTCCCTGCCCGCTCCCTATAACCCCTTGTCCCCTTATCATTTAAGAAACTGTCTATTGTTGCCTTAAATGTATTCAATGTCCTAGCTTCCACAGCTCTGAGGCAGCAAATTCCACAGAATTACAACCCTCAGAAGAAATTTCTCCTCATCTCGGTTTTAAATGGGCGGCCCCTTATTCTAAGATCATGCCCTCTAGTTCTAGTCTCCCCCATCAGTGGAAACATCCTCTCTGCATCCACCTTGTCAAGCCCCCTCATAATCTTAAATGTTTCTGAATTCCAATGAGTAGAAGCCCAAACTACTCAACCTTTCCTCATAAGTCACCCCCCCCCCCAATCCCCGGAATCAACCTAGTGAACCGCCTCCAAAGCAAATATATCCTTTCGTAAATATGGAAACCAAAACTGCACGCAGTATTCCAGGTGCGGCCTCACCAATACCCTGTATAGCTGCAGCAAGACATCCCTGCTTTTATACTCCATCCCCTTTGCAATAAAGACTAGGATTCCACTGGCCTTCCTGATCACTTACTGTACCTGCATACTATTCTTTTGTGTTTCATGCACAAGTACCCCCAGGACCCGCTGTACTGCAGCACTTTACAATCTTTCTCCATTTAAATAATAACCTGCTCTTTGATTTTGTAAAGTCCTTACTCTACAGCATGAAACCACACATTCTGGGGACAAGGTCACTCTGACCTTAACTCTTCATTCACAGGACTCCAAAGATGATGACTCTGTGTGGGACCTCCCTTTTTATACCTGTGTGATCAGGTAAGGAGTGTCTCCCACAAGTTCACCCCTTGTGGTCAGGGTGTGCATCTAAGTTGAGTATACAGTAATACAGTGGTGTTACATTGTGGTTACATACATGACAGATTTTTTTTCTGCCAAAGTACATGACCTCGCACTTTCCAACATTATACTCCATCTGCCAAATTTTGCCACTCACTTAGCCTGTATGTCCTTTTGCAGATTTTGTGTGTCCTCCTCACATATTGCTTTTCCTCCCATTTTTGTATCGTCAGCAAACTTGGCTACATTTCCACTCAGTCCCTTCTTCCAAGTCGTTAATATAGATTGTAAATAGTTGGGGTCCCAGCACTGATCCCTTCAGCACCCCACTAGTTACTGGTTGCCAACCAGAGAATTAACCATTTATACTGACTCTCTGTTTTCTGTTAGTTAGCCAATCCTCTATCCATGCTAATATATTACCCCCAACACCGTGAACTTTTATCTTGTGCAGTAACCTTTTATGTGGCACCTTGTCAAATGCCTTCTGGAAGTCCAAATACACCACATAGAAAATAGGTGCAGTGGTAGGCCATTCAGCCCTTCGAGCCTGCACCACCATTCAATAAGATCATGGCTGATCATTTACCTCAGTATCCCTTTTCCTGCTTTCTCTCCATACCCCTTGATCCCTTTAGCCGTAAGGGCCATATCTAGCCCCCTCTTGAATATATCCAATGAGCTGCCAGCAACAACTCTCCGCGGTAGAGAATTCCACAGGTTAACAACTCTGAGTGAAGAAGTTTCTCTTCATCTTAGTCCTAAATGGCTTACCCCTTATCTTTAGACTGTGTCCCCTGGTTCTAGACCCCAACATCGGGAACATTCTTCCTGCATCAAACCTGTCCAGTCCCGTCAGAATTTTATATGTTTCTATGTGATCCCCTCTCATCCTTCTAAACGCCAGTGAATACAGGCCCAGTCGATCCAGTCTCTCCTCATATGTCAGTCCCGCCATCCCGGGAATCAGTCTGGTGAACCTTCGCTGCACTCCCTCAATAGCAAGAACATCCTTCCTCAGATTAGGAGACCAGATCTGAACACAATATTCCAGGTGAAGCCTTACCAAGGCCCTGCACAACTGCAGTAAGACCTCCCTGCTTCTATACTCAAATCCCCTAGCTATGAAGGCCAACAGACCATTTGCCTTCTTCACTGCCAGCTGTACCTGCATGCCAACTTTCAATGACTGATGAATCATGACACCCAGGTCTCATTGCACCTCCCCTTTTCCTAATCTGCCGCCATTCAGGTAATATTCTGCCTTCGTGTTTTTGCCACCAAAGTGGATAACCTTATAGTTACCCACATTATACTGCATCTGCCATGCATTTGCCCACTCACCTAACCTGTCCAAATCACCCTGCAGTCTCTTAGCGTCCTCCTCACACCGCCACCCAGTTTAGTGTCATCTGCAAACTTGGGAGATATTACACTCAATTCCTTCATCTAAATCATTAATGTATATTGTAAATAGCTGGGGTCCCAGCACGGAGCCCTGCGGCACTCCACTAGTCACTGCCTGCCATTCTGAAAAGGACCCGTTTATCCAGATTCTCTGCTTTCTGTCTGCCAACCAGTTCTCTATCCACGTCAGTACATTACCCCCAATACCATGTGCTTTGATTTTGTATACCAATCTCGTGTGGGACCTTGTCAAAAGCCTTTTGAAAGTCCAAATACACCACATCCACTGGTTCTCCTTTGTCCACTCTACTAGTCCTCAAAAAATTCCAGAAGATGTGTCAAGCATGATTTCCCTTTCATAAATCCATGCTGATTTGGATCGATCCTGTCATTGCTTTCCAAATGTGCTGCTATTTCATCTTTAATAATTGATTCCAACATTTTCCCCACTACTGATGTCAGTAGTACTCTACGCCTCTATTTATGAATCCCAGGATCCTGTATGCTTTTTTAACCGCTTTCTCAACTGCGCTGCCACCTTCAATGATGTGTGCACATATACCTCCAGGTCTCATGCACTCCCTTTAGAATCCCCTTTAGTTTACAATGCCTTTCCTCATTCTTCCTACCAAAATGTATCACTTTGCACTTTTCTGCGTTAAATTTCATCTGCCCATGTCCGCCCATTCCACCAGCCTGTCTATGTCTTCTTGAAGTCACAACATTTTCCCATGTGTCTATTTGCACCCGCAGCTAACCAACCTTATTTACCACACCGTGCATTCACAGGTTGCAAACCTATCTTAGACCTCCTTGTATTCTCTCAGTCTGACTCCACGTAATACCGTACTATTTCTTACTCTAGTGCTATCCGTCTCTCCCAATCCTTTGGGCGCCTTGTTTCTCCTTTCTAATGCTACATCCTGGTGCCCATCCCCCAGCCAAATTAGTTTAAACCCTCCCCAACAGCACTAGAAAACCCCCGCAAAGACATTGGGCGCAGCTCTGGTGAAGTGCAACCCATCCGGCCTGTACAGATCCCACTTCTCCCAGAACCAGTCCCAATGTCCCAAGAATCTAAAGCCCTCCCTCCTGCACCATCTCTCCAGCCACGCATTCATCTGGTCTATCCTCCTATTTCTTTACTCACTAGCTCATGGCACGAGGAGTAATCCAGAGATTACTACCTTTGAGGTCCTGCTTTTTAAATCTCTTTCTTAGTTCCCAAAAATCTGCCTGCAGGACCTCATCCCTCTTTCTACCTGTGTGGTTGATACCGATATGGACCACGACCTCCGTTTACCCTCCCTCCCTTTGACAATCAAAACAACGCAATGTGACGATTTCAATGTATTTATTTTTATACCACTGGTATAACAGCTGGGTTACCTTCATCCATACGCTAGAAAACGAATGTTCCTCGAACAGACATATTGTTACAATGAATATGAGATAAAATATTTAATTTATCCTAGTGATTGCAGTCAATATATGAACCAATGATTGGTTTTGCTTCTTAGATAAGATATCAGCTGAGAAATGGCAGAGACCAACCCAAGTGACTCAATGCTGACCCTGGCAAAGCAGTCAGCCTTACTAAAAAAAATGTCAGCAGACCCCCAACGGTATATTTTCACCTGCACGTCTGCTGCTGGCACGCAGGAAATCGATGCATGCAGCAGCTTTAAGGGACAGCGTATCTGGCCAGATGCAAAGTACTCGTTTAGTACCCCCCCCCCACCCCCATCATAGGTAGTCCCTCGAAACGTCGAGAGAGGCGGGAGTCGGCGAGAGGCAGCGGCCTATAAAGGCTCAGCAGTCGGGCAGTCCGGGGAGCGGCGAGAGAGGCGGGAGTCGGCAAGAGGCAGCGGCCTATAAAGGCTCAGCAGTCGGGCAGTCCGGGGAGCGGCGAGAGAGGCGGGAGTCGGCGAGAGGCAGCGGCCTATAAAGGCTCAGCAGTCGGGCAGTCCTGGGAGCGGCGAGAGAGGCGGGGCTTGTACAGCTCCAGCTGGGAGAGAAAGCAAAAAAGAAGTAGAAAGAAATCAAAAGGTGACGTCACAGCCAAGGGGGTAAGTGATTGGCTGGTGATTGGCGAGTAGCTTTTCTTTTTTAGATCAGTCAGTAACATGTTTAGTGTTGTTGCCAATTTAAGTGTATCTAAGGGTTTATAGGCCGCTGCCTCTCGCCGACTCCCGCCTCTCTCGACGCTCCTCGGACTGCCCGATTGCTGAGCTCGGTCACTGGATATGCTCCTCCTGTACCATGTGGGAACTCATGGACACTTCCGGTGTCCCTGACGACTACATCTGCGGGAAGTGTATCCGCCTCCAGCTCCTGACGGACCGCATTGCGGAGTTGGAGCTGAGGGTGGATTCACTTTGGAGCATCCACGATGCTGAGAATGACGTGAGTAGCACGTGTAGCGAGTTGGTCTTATCGCAGGTGAAGGGTCCACAGCCAGATAGGGAATGGAAGACCAGCAGGAAGAGCAGTGCAAGGAAGGTAGTGCAGGGGTCCCCTGCGGTCATCCCCCTGCAAATCAGGTACACCGTTTTGAGTACTGTTGAGGGGGATGACTCATCAGGGGAGGGCAGCAGCAGCCAAGTTCATGGCATCGTGGCTGGCTCTGTTGCACAGGAGGGCAGGAAAAAGAGTGGGAGAGCGATAGTGATAGGGGATTCAATTGTGAGGGGAATAGATCGGCGTTTCTGCAGCCGCAACCGAGACTCCAGGATGGTATGTTGCCTCCCTGGAGCAAGGGTTAAGGATGTCTCGGAGCGGGTGAAGGGCATTCTAAAAAGGGAGGGAGAACAGCCAGTTGTCGTGGTGCACATTGGTACCAACGACACAGGTTAAAAAAAAAGGGATGAGGTCCTACAAAACGAATTTAAGGAGCTAGGAGCTAAATTAAAAAGTAGGACCTCAAAAGTAGTAATCTCGGGATTGCTACCAGTGCCACGTGCTAGTCAGAGTAGGAATCGCAGGACAGCACAGATGAATACGTGGCTTGAGCAGTGGTGCAGCAGGGAGGAATTCAAATTCCTGGGGCATTGGAACCGGTTCTGGGGGAGGTGGGACCAGTACAAACCGGACGGTCTGCACCTGGGCAGGACCAGAACCAATGTCCGAGGGGGAGTGTTTGCTAGTGCTGTTGGGGAGGAGTTAAACTAATATGGCAGGGGGATGGGAACCAATGCAGGGAGACAGAGGGAAACAAAAAGGAGACAAAAGCAAAAGACAGAAAGGAGATGAGGAAACGTGGAGGGCAGAGAAACCCAAGGCAAAGAACAAAAAGGGCCACCGTACAGCAAAATTCTAAAAGGACGAAGGGTGTTAAAAAAACAAGCCTGAAGGCTTTGTGTCTTAATGCAAGGAGTATCCGTAATAAGGTGGATGAATTAACTGTGCAAATAGATGTTAACAAATATGATGTGATCGAGATTACGGAGACGTGGCTCCAGGATGATCAGGGCTGGGAACTTAACATCCAGGGGTATTCAACATTCAGGAAGGATAGAATAAAAGGAAAAGGAGATGGGGTAGCATTGCTGGTTAAAGAGGAGATTAATGTAATAGTTAGGAAGGACATTAGCTTGGATGATGTGGAATCTATATGGGTAGAGCTGCAGAACACCAAAGGGCAAAAAACGTTAGTGGGAGTTGTGTACAGACCTCAAAATGGTAGTAGTGACGTTGGGGAGGGCAAAAAAAAGGAAATTAGGGGTGCATGCAATAAAGGTGTAGCAGTTATAATGGGTGACTTTAATATGCACATAGATTGGGCTAACCAAACTGGAAGCAATACGGTGGAGGAGGATTTCCTGGAGTGCATAAGGAATGGTTTCCTAGACCAATATGTTGAGGAACCAACTAGGGGGGAGGCCATCTTAGACTGGGTGTTGTGTAATGAGAGAGGATTAATTAGCAATCTCGTTGTGCGAGGCCCCTTGGGGAAGAGTGACCATAATATGGTGGAATTCTGCATTAGGATGGAGAATGAAACAGTTAATTCAGAGACCATGGTCCAGAACTTAAAGAAGGGTAACTTTGAAGGTATGAGGCGTGAATTGGCAAGGATAGATTGGCGAATGATACTTAAGGGGTTGACTGTGGATGGGCAATGGCAGACATTTAGAGACCGCATGGATGAAATACAACAATTGTACATTCCTGTCTCGCGTAAAAATAAAAAAGGGAAGGTGGCTCAGCCGTGGCTATCAAGGGAAATCAGGGATAGTATTAAAGCCAAGGAAGTGGCATACAAATTGGCCAGAAATAGCAACGAACCCAGGGACTGGGAGAAATTTAGAATTCAGCAGAGGAGGACAAAGGGTTTGATTAGGGCAGGGAAAATGGAGTACGAGAAGAAGCTTGCAGGGAACATTAAGACAGATTGCAAAAGTTTCTATAGATATGTAAAGAGAAAAAGGTTAGTAAAGACAAACGTAGGTCCCCTGCAGTCAGAATCAGGGGAAATCATAACGGAGAACAAAGAAATGGCAGACCAATTGAACAAGTACTTTGGTTCAGTATTCACTAAAGAGGACACAAACAACCTTCCGGATATAAAAGGGGTCAGAGGGTCTAGTAAGGAGGGGGAACTGAGGGAAATCCTTATTAGTCGGGAAATTGTGTTGGGGAAATTGATGGGATTGAAGGCCGATAAATCCCCAGGGCCTGATGGACTGCATCCCAGAGTACTTAAGGAGGTGGCCTTGGAAATAGCGGATGCATTGACAGTCATTTTCCAACATTCCATTGACTCTGGATCAGTTCCTATCGAGTGGAGGGTAGCCAATGTAACCCCACTTTTTAAAAAAGGAGGGACAGAGAAAACAGGGAATTATAGACCGGTGTAGTGGGTAAAATGATGGAATCAATTATTAAGGATGTCATAGCAGCGCATTTGGAAAGAGGTGACATGATGGGTCCAAGCCAGCATGGATTTGTGAAAGGGAAATCATGCTGGACAAATCTTCTGGAATTTTTTGAGGATGTTTTCAGTAGAGTGGACAAGGGAGAACCAGTTGATGTGGTATATTTGGACTTTCAGGAGGCTTTCGATAAGGTCCCACGCAAGAGATTAATGTGCAAAGTTAAAGCACATGGGATGGGGGTAGTGTGCTGATATGGATTGAGAACTGGTTGTCAGACAGGAAGCAAAGAGTAGGAGTAAATGGGTACTTTTCAGAATGGCAGGCAGTGACTAGTTGGGTACCGCAAGGTTCTGTGCTGGGGCCCCAGCTGTTTACACTGTACATTAATGATTTAGATGAGGGGATTAAAGCTAGTATCTCCAAATTTGCGGATGACACTAAGTTGGATGGCTGCGAGGAGGATGCTATGAGGCTGCAGAGTGACTTGGATAGGTTAGGTGAGTGGGCAAATGCATGGCAGATGAAGTATAATGTGGATAAATGTGAGGTTATCCACTTTGGTGGTAAAAACAGAGAGACAGACTATTATCTGAATGGTGACAGATTAGGAAGAGAGGCCTGGGTATCATGGTACATCAGTCATTGAAGGCTGGCATGCAGGTACAGCAGGCGGTTAAGAAAGCAAATGGCATGTTGGCCTTCATAGCGAGGGGATTTGAGTACAGGGGCAGGGAGGTGTTGTTACAGTTGTACAGGGCCTTGGTGAGGTCACACCTGGAGTATTGTGCACAGTTTTGGTCTCCTAACTTGAGGAAGGGCATTCTTGCTATTGAGGGAGTGCAGCGAAGGTTCACCAGACTGATTCCCGGGATGGCGGGACTGACCTATCAAGAAAGACTGGATCAACTGGGCTTGTATTCACTGGAGTTCAGAAGAATGAGAGGGGACCTCATAGAAACGTTTAAAATTCTGACGGGTTTAAACAGGTTGGATGTAGGAAGAATGTTCCCAATGTTGGGGAAGTCCAGAACCAGGGGTTACAGTCTAAGGATAAGGGGTAAGCCATTTAGGACCGAGATGAGGAGAAACTTCTTCACCCAGAGAGGGTGAACCTGTGGAATTCTCTATCACAGAAAGTAGTTGAGGCCAATTCACTAAATATATTCAAAAGGGAGTTAGATGAAGTCCTTACTACTCGGGGGATCAAGGGTTATGGCGAGAAAGCAGGAAGGGGTTACTGAATTTGCATGTTCAGCCATGAACTCATTGAATGGCGGTGCAGGCTCAAAGGGCCGAATGGCCTACTCCCGCACCTATTTTCTATGTTTCTATGACTTGCTTCCATGCCGAAAAGGGATGAGTTCACAGGTGTTTCAATGAAGGACCTAATATTAAAGATCCTGAACTAAATCTTGAAGGATGGAAGATGCCTGTGCGTGGATTTTTTTAACGTGTGGTGGCCGTTGCACACCAGCCACCACACTGGCTTGACAGAGCTTGGTCTTGGTCCAGTGGCAAGGATTAACCGAGACGACTGGAGACCAGCTCTGCTGCACAGACCTAGTGCGCGCACATATCGCAGTGTGGGCTAGTCTGTGCTGCCCCTGGGCCCTCGGCTCTCCTGGGCCCCGATCACATCCCTCTACGAACTCTTGCCACTCGTTCGCTCTGACCTCGCCGCTCCTGCTGTACCTGCCCGCACTGCAATCAGCCGTCGCCCTCCTGCAGCAGTACGCGTCGCTCCTTGAAGTGGCCTGGCCGCCGCACACTGCTCACTCTAATGGCCCCGGCTTGCTGATGGTCTTGCACTGGGCCGATTTCCGGGCCGGACTGCCGCACGCTGCTCCCTCTAACAATTACCAAGTAACAATGCAGTGCAGTCCACTCATGGAAATGTTGTACCTCAGCCATGCCCTCTGCCTCTATTTTTGGTATCGCTGAAGTGGCAAAATCTATCAATATAGATTTTCCTCTCTCTTGTGCAGAAACTAACTGCATTGGTGCCATTCTGCCTTCATTATCAATGTTCCACTGTACCACCCAGATTCCCATGTCCACCTGAACCACTGATTCAGTTTAACATTTCACCTGAAATACAGCATCCCTCCATCGGTCTAGTGTTCTCTGCTCAATTCCTGGAATGGAATGTGAACACCTGTGACTCAGACAAGGATGCTACTAACTCATCATAGGCAGTCCCTTGGAATCGAGGAAGACTTGCTTCCACTCCCAAAGTGAGTTCTTTGATGGCTGAACAGTCTGATACGAGAGCCACAGACCCTGTTTACAGATGGGACAGACATTCGTCGAGGGACGGGATGGGTGGGGCTGGTTTGCCGCGCGCTCCTTCCGCTGCCTGCGATTGACCTCTTCACGCTCTTTGCGTTGAGACTCGAAGAGCTCAACGCCCTCCCGGATGGACTTTCTCCACCTCGGGCGGTCTTCGGCCAGGGTCTCCCAGGTGTCAGTGGTGATGTCGCACTTTACCAGGGAGGCTTTGAGGGTGTCCTTGTAACGTTTTCGCTGCCCACCTTTGGCTCGTTTAACGTGAAGGAGCTCCGCATAAAGCATTTGCTAAGGGAGTCTCGTATCCGGCATGCGAACTATGTGGCCTGCCCAGCGAAGCTGATAGAGTGTGGTCAGTGCTTCAATACTGGGGATGTTAGCATAGACGAGGACACTGATGTTGGTGCGACTGTCCTCCCATGGGATTTGCAGGATCTTGCAGAGACATCGTTGGTGATATATCTCCAGCGACTTGAGGTGCCTTCTATACATCATCCATGCCATACAGGAGCGCGGGTATTACTACAGCCCTGTAGACCATGAGCTTGGTGGTAGATTTGAGGGCCAGGTCTTCAAACATTCTTTTCCTCAGGCGGTCGAAGGCTGCACTGGCGCACTGGAGGCGATGTTGAATCTCCGCATCAATGTCTGCCTTTGTTGATAAGAGGCTCCTGAGATATGGGAAATGGTCCACGTTGTCGAGGGCCGCGCCGTGAATCTTGATGACTGGGGGCAATGCTGTGTGGCGGGGACAGGCTGGTGGAGGACCTTTGTCTTACGGATGTTAAGCGTAAGGCCTATGCTTTCGTATGCCTCCGTGAATACATTGACTATATCCTGGAGTTCAGCCTCAGAATGTGTGCAGACACAGGTGTCGTCCGCATACTGCAGCTCAACGACAGAGGTTGGGGTGATCTTGGACCTGGCCTGGAAGCGGCGTAGGTTAAACAGCTTCCCACTTGTTCTGTAGTTTAGTTCCACTCCAGAGGGGAGCTTGTTGATCGTGAGGTGGAGCATGGCGGCGAGGAAGATTGAGAAGAGAGTTGGAGTGATGATGCAGCCCTCTGTTTGACCCCAGTCCGGATGTAAATTGGGTCTGTATGGATCCGTTGGTAAGGATCACGGCCTGCATGTCATCGTGAAGCAGGCGAAGGATGTTGACAAACTTTTTGGGGCATCCGAAACGGAGGAGGACGCTTCATAGACCCTCACGGTTGACAGTGTCAAAGGCCTTTGTAAGACCGAAAAAGGCCATGTATAAGGGCTGGCGCCGCTCCCTGCATTTTTCCTGCAGCTGTCGCGCTGCAAAGATCATGTCTGTTGTGCCCCGTCGGGGATGAAATCCGCATTGTGATTCCGGGAGGGCCACAGGGAGATGATGATTGAGGAGAACTCTAGCGACAACTTTCCCAGTGGCTGATAGCAGGGAGATTCCCCTATAGTTGCCGCGATCGGACTTGTCCCCTTTTTAAAAAATGGTCACAATCACTGCATCTCAGATCTCCCGGCATGCTCTCCTCCCTCCAGATGAGAGAGATGAGGTCATGTATCTGCGCCAACAGCGCCTCTCCGTCATACTTTAGCGCCTCAGCAGGGATTCCATCTGCACCCGTAGCCTTGTTATTCTTAAGCTGTTTTATGGCTTTGCCGACCTCGTGCAACATTGGGAGTTTCACAGAGTTGGTGGCGGGTCCCATGCTGCGGGATGGAGTCAAGAACACTCGAGTCAAAGGCAGAGTTATGATTGAGGAGATCTTCAAAGTGCTCCTTCCATCGGGCCCTGACAGCCTCGGTGTCCTTGATGAGTGTTTCCCAGTTCTTGGCCAGGAGTGGTGTGGGGCCTTGGGAGTTTGGACCGCAGGTGGCCTTGACTGCAGTGAAGAATCCTCGCATATCGTGGCTGTCAGCCAGTTGTTGTATCTCCTAACTAGGCCAAGCAACAAAGGATTATATATAGGATATACAGCACAGAAACAGGTCATTCGGCCCAACCAGTCCATGCTAGCATTTATGCTCCACTCAAGCCTCCTCCCATCTTTCCTCAGCTAACTATCAGCATAAACCTCTATTCCCTTCTCCCTCATATGTTTATCTAGCCTCTCTTTAAATTCATCTATACTATTTGCTTCAACCACTCCCTGTTGTAGCAAGTTCCACGTTCTCACGACTCTGGGTAAAGAATTTTCTGCTGAATTCCCTATTTGATTTCTAAGTGATTATCTTGTATGGATGGCCTTTAGTTTTGCTCTTACCCACAAGTGGAAACGTGCTCTCTGTGTCTACTCTATCAAGACCTTCCATAATTTTAAAGATCTCGATTAGGCCCATCACCCTATAGCTTCTTTTTTCAAGAGAAAAGATGCCCAGTCTGTTCATCCTTTCCTGATAATTGTTAGCTGTGAGTTTAGAACTGTCAACCAGAATCTAATCACTATCCAGTGATCCCGCTGAAAAGCATGCATATGTACACAAAAATGAGGCCAGGATCAAACTCAACTGGAATACACCTCCACAATTGAATAATCTGCTGACACTCACTGCCTGGGCTCACTGATAAAGAATACCTACTTGAACGAAGTACCAGAGGCAGACTGTCACTTGAACTCAAAAGCAATCTGAGCCTTCAGGGGAGATGAAGAAGTAAACCAAAAAGCATCCAGTTTTTAGATTTAACATACAAACATTAGAAAAATAAAATCTCAGCTATCAATAACAATATATTTTTAAAATTACTTCATGGAATGTAGGCGTCGCTGGCAAGGCCAGCATTTATTGCCCATCCCCAATTGCCCTTGGGAAGGTGGTTCTTAAACTGCTGCAGTCCGTGTAGTGAAGATGCTTCCACAATGCTGTTGGGGAGGGAGTGCCAGGATTTTGACCCAGTGATGATGAAGGAACGGCGATATAGTTCCAAGTCAGGATGGTATGTAACTTGGAGGAGATGACGTGCCCATGCTACCCTAAGTGGTAGAAGTCGCAAGTTTGCAAAGTGCTGCCGAAGAAGCCTTGGCGAATTGCTGCAGTGCATCTTGTAGATGGTACACACTGCAGCCACGGTGGTGGAGGGAGTAAGTGTTTAAGGGGTGAATGAGGTGCCAATCAAGCGGGCTGCTTTGTCCTAGATGGTGCCGAGCTTCTTGAGTGTTGTTGGAGCTGCACTCATCCAAGAAAGTGAAGAGTAATCCATCACACTCCTGACTTATGCATGATGGAAAGGCGTTGGGAGTCAGGAGGAGAGATACTCACCGCAGAATACTCAGCCTCTGACCTGCTCTTGTTGCCACAATATTTGTGTGACTGGTCCAGTTAAGTTTCTGGTCAATGGATACCCCCAGGATGTTAATGGTAAGGAGGATTCGGCAATGGTAATGCCATTGAATGTCAAGAGGAAGCGGTTAGACTCTCACTTGTTGGAGATAGTCATTGCCTGGCACTTGTGTGGCGCAAATGTTACTTGCCACTCATCAGCCTAAGCTTGAATGTTGTCCAGGTCTTTCTGCATGTGGGCATGGACTGCTTCATTATGAGGAGTTGCGATTGGAACTGAACACTGCAATCATCAGTAAACATCCCCACTTCTGACCTGATTATGGAGGAAAGGCTATTGATGAAGCAGCTGAAGATGGTTGGGCCTTGGACAATGCGCTGAGGAACTCCTGCAGTGATGTCCTGGGACTGAGATGATTGACCTCCAACAACCACCTTCCTTGGTGCTAGGTATGACGATAGCAAGGAGAGTTTTTTCCCTGATTCCCATTGATTTAAATTTTACTCGGGCTCCTTGATGCCACACTCGGTCAAATGCTGCCTTGATGTCAAGGGCAGTCAATCTCACCTCACCTCTGGAATTCAGCTCTTTTGACCATGATTGGACCAAAGCTGCTATGCGGTCTGGAGCCAAGTGGTCCTGGCAGAACCCAAATGGTACATCGGTGAAAAGGTTGTTGTTGAGTAAGTGCCGCTTGATAGCACTGTCGATGACACCTTCCATTACTTTGCTGATGATGACTGATGAGGCAGTAATTGGCCAGATTGGATTTGTCCTGTTTGTTGTGGACAGGAAATACCTGGGCAGTTTTCCAGTCGGGTCGATCCAGTGCTGTGGCTGTATTGGAACAGCTTGGCTAGAGGTGACTAATTTTTCGGTACGCCTAGTGCTAATCCTGGCATACTCAAGTGGGGTATTGAACCGGGGTTGGTCCCCTTGCTTGATGGTAAGGGTAGAGTGAGGGATATGCCAGGCTATGAGGTTCCAGATTGTGATGGAATACAAATCTGCTGCTGTTGGCCCGCAGCACCTCATGGATGCGCAGTTTTGAACTGCTAAGTCTGATCTGTATCTATCCCATTTAGCACGGTGGTAGTGCCACACAAAACGATGGAGGGTGTCCTCAGTGTGAAGACGGGACTTGGTCTCCACAAGGGCTGTGTGGTGGTTAGTGACCAATGCATCATGGGATAGGTGCATCTGTGACAGGTAGATTGGTGAGGACGAGGTCATGTATGTTTTTCCCTCGTTGGTTCTCACCACCAGCCGCATACCCAGTCTGACAGCGATGTCCTTCAGGACACAACCAGCTCGGTCAGTAGTGGTGCTACCGAGCCACTCTTGATGATGGACATTGAAGTCTCCCTCCTAGAGTATATTCTGTGCCCTTGCCAATCAGTGATTCCTCCAAGTGGTGTTCAAGATGGAGGAGTACTGATTCATCAGCTGAGGGAGGACAGTAGGTGGTAATCAGGAGATTTCCTTGCCCATGCTCGATCTGAAGCCATAAGATTCCATGGGGTCCAGAGTCAATGTTGAGGACTCCCAGGACCATTCCCCACTGCCGGACAGGACATACCCAGGGATGGTGATGGAGGAGTCGGGGATATTGGCTGAAAGGTATGATTCTGTGAGTAGGACTATGTTAGGCTGTTTGCTTGACTAGTCTGGGGGACAGCTCTCCCAATTTTGGCACAAGTCCCCAGACATTAGTGAGGAGGACTTTGCAGGGTCGACTGGGCTGGGTGTGCAGTTTTCGTCACCAAAGCCGGTGCCCTAGGTTAATGCCGGGTGGTCTGTCCAGTTTTATTTTTGATATAGCTTTTCATAGGTCTGTTACAACGGAGTGGCTTTCTAGGCCATTTCAGAAGTAGTTAAGAGTCAACCACAGTGTTGTGGGTCTGGAGTCACATATATACCAGACAAGGTGAGGATGACAGATTTCCTTCCCTAAAGGGCATTGAACAAAGGCATTAAAAAAAAACCACAAAACCTGCAGAGGTGTAGAATGAAAATCCTTTTACTAACTAACGGTCTTCAATATATCCCTTCCTTAGCTACCACAGCATCAGTGCTTTATTTATACAAGGGAAATATACTGGAAACTAATGTTTCAAACTAATTTTTAACCATATTACAAGTTTTGCTTTAGTCATACACATTAATTAAACAACAAAGATAAAGACACTTGTGAAGCAGCATAAAGTAGTAAAAGTCAATTATGCTGGCCAAATGCGTGAACTATAGGTCGATAATTCTTTACTGTTGCACGGGAAGCATTTCTGGCAAGTATATGTGCCATACTAGTCATATCAATATACCATATCAATATCAATATACCATATCCTTCACAAAAAGAACAGAACGGTAATTAGAGAATTAACCGCATTCTTGAACTATTTCAATTATGGGGAAGTCATTATTACACAATGATGACCATTTAACCAGCTGATCGCAAAATAAAAACATGACTGGTTTCGAGGTCTCCGATCATTTCTTGTCGTTTGATAATCACACCACACTTTAAAAAAAAAAAAATTATTTTGCTTTTATGTTTAAAGTAAAGGGAAGCCTGAAAACGACGTTACTTTGTGTACAATACTTGCCGATACATCTTTATGCTGCGAAATTTGCTTGGTGTTATCGCTGGTGGGCATAAATGCCTGAGCTATCGTTATGGCTTTGCTCAGGTTCGGTGTTTCAACAGTCAATAGTTTGCGAAGGATAACCTCATGGCCAATGCCAGGCACAAAAAAGTCTTAGCATTTGCTCCAGGAATCCACCGAATTCGCAATATCCTGCAAGGCACCTTAGTTCGGCACTTCCTGACTTTCAGACCGTTGACATGTATAAAATCGATACCTTGCCATCAGAATGCTCTCCTTCGGATTTAGGTGCTCCCGGACCAGCGTACACAGTTCTTCATATGATTTGGTTGTCAGTTTCACCGAAGCAAGAAGATTCTTCATGAGGCCGTAGGTTGTTGCTCCACAGACGATGAGGAGGATCGCCTTTCATTTGGCAGTGTTCTCATTCCCTTCCAGCTCGTTGGCCACGAAGTATTGGTCGAGTCGCTCCACGAAGGCTTCCCAATCGTCACCTTCTGAGAATTTCTCCAGGATACCAACAGTTCTCTGCATTTTTGCGTGATGATTCGTTATCTATTACTCGTTGCCAGTTGTTATGTCTCAAATAAAGCAATGTGACTGAGTACTGTAGACTTGAGTTAAGTGTGACGTTAATCTCTTTATTCTGACTCCAGAGTGCTGGCACAGCATGGAAGGCCTGCTTATATGCAGAGCTCCCAAGGGATGCTGGGATCCCTTGGGACTCCAACAGATGCGCCCTCTGGTGGTGGTAGAATGCTGCTTACAAGGTGTTGCATACATAACAACAATGATGTAACTGTTGCTCGTGCATTGCAATGCAGATATATGTCTGAGACCAGAGCTGTAATTTCTTAGCATAAATGGCATGGAATCCTTTTATCTATATAAACAATCACATAACAGTGCCCTATAAAATGTTAGTCTGACTTGTTAAATGCTTTTTCCCCAACCCCAAATTTGAAGACTACCTGTAAGTGAGCAATCCCAATAAAGGTTGAACCTCCCTTATCCGGCACCCTCGAGACCTGGCTTGTGCCGAATAAGGGATTTTGCCGGATGAGGGAAGGTCAGCGGCCCGAGGTCAGGGAGGGGGGGGGGGGGGGGGTAAAGAGATAGTCGGCACCCCAGGCAGGCCCGAAGTACGGCAGGCTGAATGTCGGCATGGCCCCAATGGGCCGAATGTCGGTGTGGCCCCAGTGGGCAGAGTGTCGGCACGGCCCCAAAGTCGGCTGGAGGTCAGCCGCGTTCTGCGCATGCACCCTTGGCCGCCAGAATCATGCCGGACGAAGGGTGGTGCCGGATAAGGGAGTCCCGGATAAGGGAGGTCCAACCTGTAGTGGATAATCAAGGGTTATAGGGAGGGAGGAACTTGATACAATCATTAATGAAGTAATACTCAGTATAATAATGTGACTAAAGGCGGACAAGTCCCCTGGACCTGATGGCTTACATCCTAGGGTCTTAAAAGAAGTGGCTGCAGAGATAGTGGATGCTTTGGTTGTAATCTACCAAAATTCCCTGGATTCTGGGGCGGTCCCAGCGGACTGGAAAACCTCAAAAATGTAACGCCCCTATTAAAAAAGGAGGCAGACAAAAAGCAGGAAACTATAGACCAGTTAGCCTAATATCTGTTATTGGGAAAATGCTGGAGTCCATTATTCAGGAAGCAGTAGCAGGACATTAGGAAAACAGAGTCAGCATGGTTTTATGAAAGGGAAATCACGTTTGACAAATTTACTGGAGTTCTTTGAGAACGTAACGAATGTAACAGGGTGGCTAAGGGGGAACCAGTGGATGTGGTGTATTTGGATTTCCAGAAGGCATTCGATAAAGTGCCAAATAAAAGGTTACTGCTGTGGAAATGTATTTTTTTTTAAAGTTGCATTACACTGTTTTTTGTACCCTTTTTGCCATAAAACAAAATGGAGTCCCGGCCCTGCTAGAAACTTCTGCAGCAGACAGTCTGTTTGCATAAACATGCTAACCTTGACTGAAACTGCTGATAGCTGATTAATAGCCACCAAACAACATTAAGACTGTCCTGCTGAAATAAGTACCACCCATTGTGCTCCCCTGTATTATCAATAGTCTGTCACTATACCAGGCCTTAGAAAGGCTGGATAAAAGGTTGTAAAGATGCAGCACCAATTCACCTCCTAAGAGATAATCAAATTACCAGCCATTATCTCTTGCACAGAACTCATCCAATATACAAGAAGCCAAGTACCCAATCAACCACTATGGAAATCATGGGCCCAAATAACTGGCCAGGAAACTGGACAATCCTAAAACAATGCAAAGCCGGTGATAGCACATTATCACACCCTAAATCGAGTTATTGCTGATTGGCCCACCAAAAACATGACAAAGAAGACATTTTGGAAAAATATCAAGACAAGGATATGGTAATCATTAACTCTTTAGCTGTTTTCGCTGACTGCAAAAGCAGAACCAATACACAGGATGGAACTATAACTTGTTTTTTTCTGTATAAATACCTTGTGAAACTGTACCATATTGGGAGTTGTCGCTTAGCCTTTGACTGAGTGAGACTCTTCCTTGTTGCAAGTAAAACTTATTAAAGGAACATCTACTGGAGCTGATTGTGTTAGAGTCGTATATTGAGAGTTGAGATTTCGACATTGCACAAGATAAAAGTTCACGGGGTTGGGGTAATATATTAGCATGGATAGAGGATTGGCTAACTAATGGAAAACAGAGAGTTGGGATAAATGGGTAATTTTCCGGTTGGCAAACAGTAACTATGGGGTGCCGCAGAGATTTATGCTGGGTCCTCAACTATTTACAATCTATATTAATGACTTGGATGAAGGGACCGAGTGTAATGTAGCCAAGTTTGCTGATGATACAAAGATGGGTGGGAAAGCAAATTGTGAGGAGGACAAAAAATCTGCAAAGAGATATACGAGCTAAGAGAGTGGGCAAAAATATGGCAGATGGATTATAATGTTGGAAAATGTGAGGTTATCCACTTTGACAGAAAAAATAGAAAAGCAAATTATAATTTAAATGGAGAAAAATTGCAAAGTGCTGCAGTACAGAGAGACCCGTGAGTCCTTGTGCATGAAACACAAAAAGTTAGTATGCAGGTACAGCAAGTATTCAGGAAGGCAAATGGAATGTTGGCCTTTATTGCAAGGGGGATGGAGTATAAAAGCAGAGAAGTCCTGCTACAACTGTACAGAGTATTGGTGAGGCCACACCTAGAGTACTGCGCACAGTTTTGGTCTCCGTATTTAATGAAGGATATACTTGCATTAGAAGCTGTTCAGAGAAGGTTCGCTCCAGAGATGAAGGGGTTGATTTATGAAGATCGGTTGGGCCTATACTCATTGGAGTTCAGAAGAATGAGAGGTGATCTTATCGAAACATCTAAGATAATGAGGGGACTCGACAAGGTGGATGCAGAGAGGATATTTCCACTCATGGGGGAAACTAAAACTAGGGGATATAGTCTCAGAATACGGGGCCGCCTATTTAAAACTAAGATGAGGAGGAATTTCTTCTCTCAGAGGGTTGTAAATCTATGGAATTCTCTGCCCCAGAGCTGTGGAGGCTGGGTCATTGAATATATTTAAGGCGGAGATAGACAGATTTTGAGCGAAAGGATTATGGGGAGCTGGCAGGGAAGTGGAGCTGAGTCCATGATCAGATCAGCCATGATCTTATTAAATGGTGGAGCAGGCTCGAGGGGCCAGGTGGCGTACACCTGCTCCTATTTCTTATCTTCTTATGTTCAATCTAGTGTGCAACAGCCAACATGTTCTAGGAGGCAAAGATCCTGCCTGACCAAGTGTTTTGGCTTTAGAGGACCTGACCTTCCAGTGGAAAATTAACTGATGTGATGTACTTACATTTCAAGTCATTAAAAATGTGTGTTCCAAAGACTATTGAAGATACATTTTTAGAAATATTAGTGCTCATTGTTCACAGTAAGTCAGATAAGTTGGGCCCCAACAAAAACTGTCAATTCCATTTCTAGCAGAGCCAGAGTTGCCCTTGCCTGCATCATGGTTTATCTCCTCTCTTCCCCACCTTGCACAACTGGGTGAGTCTCCCTCGCTCCCTTTTCCGAGAAGGGTCTTGTTCCTTGCTCTTGATTCGCCCTCTTTCCAGGTCTCTCAAGTGTGTGTGTATTCCCTCCCTTTCTCTTGTCCTCGCTGTTCATCTCCATCGCGCTGCCCCCCCACCCCACACCCGCAAACAATTCAACATCTTTCTCTCGTTACCTCTGTGCCTCCCAGAGGCTTCTCTGTTTCTCAGCATCCCACCCGCTCTCCCCTCCCCCCCTCCCCCCCCCCCAAATCTGGTGTCTAGGAGAATCCGTCCCCTCCCTCTCAGAGTCCCTTCCCTTATTCTATTTTTAGAGGCCTGGTAGAATGTGTCATACCATTTATACAACAGGAGTGGAGTTATTGGAGCTAAGCTCATGAGAAAGATTTATGCTGCTACTTTATTATGTTTGTTATGTGATTCATGATATTTTGAGGGATATACTGTCATGCTTGTTGTATCGGGAAATTAAGAAAAATTTTCCACAATATAAATGATTAAAAATCGCCCAAAAATAGCTAAATTAGGAAAGGAAAACACAAAGGTTTAAGCAATGAGGAAACACAATCAATGGTCATGAGATAGATCATAGATTTGATTTACATTAGATATACAAGAAATATGTGGAAACTTTAGCAATTTGAAATTGTTGCCTCAATTTTGCAAGACAGGCTTAAGTGTGTTTGTGCTGGCCCAATGTTCAGGCACATCTGCACCCATTGGGGGAAGACGAGACCTTAATTTGTGACAAGGCCTGACTTTAATTTTGAATTGGCAAAAAAACACATGGAAAACTTCCTAGGGAGCTTAGCTGATAGCATGTAAAAAAGCACAAAGTCTTCAGGGCTGCAGCTCACCATAAAAGGGGAAGTTCTGGTGATGGCAAAAAAGTAGACTCGTTGCTCACATTAGATACAGCAGAGACACATGGGCAACACTGCTCCCTTTGACACTTAAAAGTTAGAAAACCTGCTGCAGGAGATGTGCCAAAGGAAGCTAGCCCTATTTGTGCCTGACAGCCATATTTCAGTAAAAGCACAGGTGCAAGGTACATGGAGCTCCCTTGTACTCAGCTGAAAATGAGGAAGAAACAAATGTGAATAGGAGTGATCTACTCCTTTTTACAGTGTATAATGCTTCTAACTTTCTGAAAAGAACACATCCACTAACTTACTGTGAACGCCTAGATTTAAAAAGCCATGAAATCTAGGACAGAATATTTTCAACTGTAACTATTTCAATATTTAGGAGTTTGAGAAAAGACCGTAACATTTTTTAAATAACGAAATTATTTAAATTCTTTAAAATAATATTTAAATATTAAAAGGCAGTGGAAACAGGATTCTGGAAGAGGTAGTGTAAACTGATTCTTTATAGATCTTCAAGGTGGTGTTGGATTGATTTGTTGGATCCCATCTAGGATTCTTAGCATTGTTGCATCTGATTAGGTGCTGATCATAATCTCAGCTGGTTCTTCAAAATTGTTGGGAACATGTTTACAATGGCATTTTGAAAATAAGGACACCTGCAAAAAAAGGCAGCTGATGCCATTCCCTAAAGTGTCCATAATTTACAGGTTTCATTGTACACTGCTGGGATTGGATGCATTTAGAAATGTACAATTTTGCTGTTTCCAGCCATCTGCCCTGGATAATTAATACTGTGTTGGAGGCAGTGAAATCTCATGTAAAGGATATATTTGTTACAATCCTTAGCCAGTTTGGGTGGAATCCTACATTTTAAGTTTGCAAGTTGTTTTTGCAGCCAATTATGCCTTGGTGGTTAATTCGCTTTCTCAGACTTGCTCTCTGGGACATCATTGCGGTCATCATGAAAACAGATGAGTTTTTTTGAAAAAAAGGTGAGAGCAGGGTTAAACAAAGCAACAGTAAAAACAGAGTCCAAGCAGAAAATTACAATTTAACCTATGAAGTAGATAGCAAATGTTTCTTTTCACTTCCTGGGTCATCTCGTAAAATAGGACTGTTATAGGCAAGTTCGTAATCAGAACGTACAGCTGTGGCACTGGTATCAAATATATACGTAACCAATAGTATAGAAAGGTTATGAACTTTGCCTCCTATTACATATTGTACGTTAAACATAACATAGCACTTTCACCTTACCTTGTGATTGGTTGAATGTATGTATCCAACCATCAATATTTGATGCTCTTGTGGGCATGGAGAGTGGAAGAGAAGGCTAGGAGAGCCACAGACTTGCTTTGGCGATGGCCTTCCGAGGCTGATGAATAGGATTATGTTTGAGGCACCCTCAATGTTCCAGCGTGCTGTTTTGACTTCTATCCACAAGAAGGGAGAATCCGAGTCTGCTCAGAAACTACTGAGGACTCTTGCTGACACAATGGTTATTAAGATGGTTTTTGACTTGTAATGGCATATATATCAGAGGCTGTAGTCTAAGAAACTGAATGGATTTTGGTCTCAACTATTTGTAGAGCACATTGTGTCTTTTGCGCAATATTGTGGGCTGTTGTAAAGTTCAAGGGAAACTCAACTACATTGCTTTCTGTGAAGAAGCCCTTATGAAATAGCTGCAGGTGGACATGGTCAAATTTTGTACTTTATCTGGAATTATTGACCTAGAAATTTGACTGCAGCACCTGTTTTTTGGGCATGACATGGCCTTATAAGCTTCCAATATAGCAGGCAGGAGGTTAATGATCATTACAAGCTGGAGGTGCGCTGCCTGTCACATGGTGTAGGCAATAAATAGCTAGCCAGGGCCCATAGATGAACCATGCATTAGGCACTTTGCATTTTCAAATAAGGGGCCTAAAACCTGTTTGAAGCCGGTGCTTAGAAGCATTCAGAAAAACTAGGTAAACATGCAGCCCTTAAAAAGGTACTGCTGTAGGCTGCAAACAACAAAGTAAGTCTTCCCTGAATTTTGGGCTGGGAGGGGCAGGTGATTGCCACCGCGCACCCTCCCCACCCCCCACCACAATCGCCGTCACTACTCACTCTCCCCGAGTGCTACCCACTTTGAGTCATCAGCTTTTTTTAAACGAGTTGCAGAGAGTTTTCTAGGTTGGTATGTATGCTAACAGAAATGGAACACCTCCAAAACCACCTGTGAACAATGACTCATGATTTTGCAATGTTCAAGCATTTTGAATAAACAATTATACCTTTTGTATTGCTGATGTTTCTGTCTAATTTTGCATATTTACTAGATGTCATTCACTGCAATGGAGACATATAAAAGTTGATGCACAGAATTCAGGAACAGTAGCATAGTAGTTGTTACTGGACTAGCAATCCAGAGAGGAACTTGCAGGTGGTGGTGTTCCCACGCGTCTGTTGCCCTTGTCCTTCTAGCTAGTAGAGGTTGTGGGTTTGGTGGGTGCTGCCAAAGAAGCCTTGGTGAGTTGCTGCAGTGCATCTTGTAGATGGTACACACTGCAGACACGTTGCACCACTGGAGGGAATGAATGTTTAAGACGGGGGATGGGATGCCAATCAAGCGGGCTGATTTGTCCTAGATGGTGTCAAGCTTCTTCAGAGTTGTTGGGGAGAACACTGCCCTGAGGAACTCCTCCAGCGATGTCATGGGGCTGAGATGATTGACCTCTAATAACTACAACCATCTTCTTCCATCTTCTAGCAGGACAAATCCAATCCAGCCAATTAACACTCTGTCAGTTTACGCTAAAGTTTCAGTAAAGTGATGGAAGGCGTCGTTGAAAGTTTTATCAAGCAGCACTTACTCATCAATAACCTGCTCATGATGCTCCGTCTAGATTCCGCTAGGACCACTCAGCCCCAGACCCAATTAAAACTTTGGTCCAAACATGGACAAAAGTGCTGATTTCCAAAGGTGAGGGGAGAGCAAGTGCTGATTTCCAAAGGTGAGGGGAGAGCAATTTCCCTTGAATTCAAGACTGCATTAGACCGAGTGTCACATCACAGAGTCCTAGTAAAATTGAAGTTAATGGGAATCAGGGGGAAGACTCTCCACTGGCTGGAATCATACCTAGTACAAAGGAAGATGGCTGTAGTTGTTGGAGGTCAATCATCTCAGCCCCAGGACATTGCTGCAGCAGTTCCTAGGCCCAACCATCTTCAGCTGTTTCATCAATGACCTTCCCTCCATCACAAGGTCAGAAGTGGGGATGTTCGCTGATCATTGTAGTGTTCAGTTCCATTTGCAACTCCTCAGATATTGAAGCAGTCCATACCCGCATGCAAGAAGACTTGGATGACATTCCGGCTTGGGCTGTTAAGTGGCAACTAACATTCGTACCACGCAAGTGCCAGCAATGACTATCTCCAATAAGCGAGAGTCTTAACTATCGCCTCGTAACAATCAACGGCATTACCATCACCTAATTCCCCCACCAACATCCTGAGGGTCACCATTGACCAGAAACTTAACTGGACCAGCCACATAAATATCATGGTAACAAGTGCAGATCAGAGGCTGGGTATTTTTTGGCGAATATCTCACCTCCTGACTCCCCAAAACCTTTCCAGCATCTACAAGGCACAAAAGTAAGGAATGTGATGGAATACTCGCCACTTGCCTGGATGAGTGCAGCTCCAACACCACAAAAAACTTGACACCATCCAGGACAAGGCATCCCAACCACTAACTTCAATACATGGCTGCAGTGTGCACCTTCTACAAGGCTTTTTTGGCAGCCTCTCCCAAACCCACAATCTCAACCACCTAGAAGGACATGGGCAGCAGGCGCATGGGAACACCATCACCTGCAAGTTCCCCTCCAAGTTACACATCATCCTAACTTGCAAATATATCGCCGTTCCTTCGTGGGTCAAAATCCTGGAACTCCCTCTTTAACATCACTGAGAATAGCTTCACCAGAAGAACTGCAGCAGTTCAAGGCGGCGGCACACCATAACCTTTTTAAGGGCAATTAGGGATGGGCAATAAATGCTGGCCTTGCCAGCGACACCCACATTCCAGGAACAAATAAAAGTGACTTTATATTAAGCACAGAATTCAAGGTGTAGTTATTGATAAGGTCCCACATGGTAGACTGGTCACGAAGGTTAAAGCCCATGGAATGCAGGGCAAAGTGGCCTGTTGGATCCAAAATTGGCTTAGAGGTAGGAAGCAAAGGGTAATGGTTGATGGATGTTTGTGACTAGAAGGATGTTTCCAGTAGGGTTCCACAGGGCTCAGTATTGGGTCCCTTGCTTTTTGTGGTGTATATCAATGATTTAGATTTGAATATAGGGAGTATGATTAAGAAGTTTGCAGATTACACTAAAATTGGCTGTGTGGTTGTTAGTGAAGAGGAAAGTCATGGACTGCAGGAGGATATCAATCTGACGTGGATAGAGAACTGGTTGGCAGATAGGAAGCAGAAAGTTGGGATAAACGGGTCCTTTACAGAATGGCAGGCAGTGACTAGTGGGGTGCGGCAGAGCTCAGTGCTGGGACCCCAGCTATTTACAATATACATTAATGATTTAGATGAAAGAATTGAGTGTACTATCTCCAAATATGCGGATGACACTAAGCTGGGTGGCGGTGAGAGCTGTGAGGAGGACGCTAAAAGGCAGCAGGGTGACTTGGACAGGTTAGGTGAGTGGGCAAATTCATGACAAATGCAGTATAATGTGGATAAATGTGAGGTTATCCACTTTAGTGGCAAAAACACGAAGGCAGAATATTATCTGAATGGCGGCAGATTAGGAAAAGGGGAGGTGCAACGAGATCTGGGTGTCATGGTACATCAGTCATTGAAAGTTGGCATGCAGGTAAAGCAGGCGGTGAAGAAGGCAAATAGTATGTTGGCCTTTATAGCTAGGGTATTTGAGTATAGGAGCAGAGAGGTCTTACTGCAGTTGCACAGGGCCTTGGTGAGGCCTCACCTGGAATATTGTGTTCCGTTTTGGTCTCCTAATCTGAGGAAGGCCATTCTTGCTATTGAGGGAGTGCAGCAAAGGTTCACCAGGCTGATTCCTGGTATGGCAGGACTGACATATGAGGAGAGACTGGATCGACTGGGCCTGTATTCACTGGAGTTAGAAGGATAAGAGGGGATCTCAGAGAAACTTATAAAATTCTGATGGGACTGGACAGGTTAGATGCTGGAAAAATGTACCCGATGTTGGGGAAGTCCAGAACCAGAGGACATAGTCTAAGGATAAGGGGTAAGCCATTTAGGACTGAGATGAGGAGAAACTTCTTCACTCAGAGAGTTGTTAACCTGTGGAATTCCCTACCGCGGAGAGTTGTTGATGCCAGTTCATTCGATATATTCAAGAGGGGGTTAGATACGGCCCTTACGGCTAAAGGGATTAAGGGGTATGGAGAGAAAGCAGGAAAGGGGTACTGAGGTGAATGGCCTATTCCTGCACCTATTTTCTATGTTTCTCTGTTACTGGTCAGGTGGGCAGAGCAATAGCAAATGGAATTTAATTCAGAGAAGTGTGAGATAATGCACTTTGGGAGGGCTAATAAGGAAAGGCTATACACATTAAGCAGTAGGCTACTTTAGTGTAGATGAACAAAGGGACCTTGGAGTGCTTGTCCACAGATCCCTGAAAGTAGGCCAGGTGGATAAGGTGGTTAAGAAGGCATACGGAATGCTTGCCTTTATTGGCCGAGGCATAGAATACAAGAGCAGGGAGGTTATGCTTAAATTGTATAATACTCTGCTTAGGCCTCAGCTGGAGTACTGCGTGCAGTTCTGGTCGCCGTATTATAGGAAGGATGTGATTGCACTAGAGAGGGTGCAGGGGAGATTTACTAGGATGCTGCCTCGGATGAAGAATCTTAGCTATGAGGCTGGATTGGATATGCTGGGTTTGTTCTCATTGGTACAGAGGAGGCTGAGAGGAGAACTAATTGAGGTGTACAAAATTTTGAGGGGCCTGGATATAATGGATAGCAAGGGGCCAATTATGAGAGGGCATAGTTTTAAGGTGGTTGGTGGAAGGTTCAGAGGGGATTTGAGAGAGAGCTTCTTCACACAGAGGGTTGTGGGGGTCTGGAATTCACTGCCTGGAAGGGTAGTGGATGCAGAAACCCTCACCACATTTAAAAGGTGCTTGAATGGGCACCTGAAGTGCCGTAACCTGCAGGGTTACAGACCTAGAGCTGGTAATTGGGATTAGACTTATATCATCGTGTCTGCGTCAACCAACAAGAGGTTAAGTACTGCAGGAAATCGAATACGGTCAGGGTGATCTCCTGGATTAGTTTTGATTGCTTGGATGGGTCGGAGAAGAATTTACCCAGATTTTTTTCCCCCAGTTCGCCTGGGTTTTTTAAATCTGGTTTTTGCCTCTCCTAGGAGGAGATCACATGACTCCTGTTGGGATGCAATGTAGAATGTTTTAGTGTCAGGGGTGTCGCAGTTGTGTGGGGTGGACCGGTTGGGCTGGGTGCTCTTTATCTTTCGTCATTGGTCACAGGTTTAAATGTAACCGTCAGGGCTGCTGACCGAGGGCCGTATGACTCTTTGTCAGCTGGCGTGGACACGATGGGCCGAAATGGCCTCCTTCTGCGCTGTAAATTTCTATATTAATCATTCCAGCATTAATTTATTCATCTTCGGCTGTGGGCCTCCAAAAGCTGCCACAAAGTTACTTATTTGGGCGAGTCATTTTTGTTTGACATGTTTCTACCTCTATAATGCAGTTGTGTCAGTATTTACATTCTGGATCTTTAATTGGCTGAAAAAAATGATTTAAAACTTTTCAGCCACTGAAAACCCAGTTTAAGAAAAGTTGATCCTATTTCCAAAAATGAAGAGTGGAACAAGAAGAAGAAAACAAGTAAAACGGTATTAAAGTTAGCATTGGGAAATAAGGGAGAGAAAAAAAAAAGACTAGGTACTAAAAATGTTCAATTGAAGTTGAATATAAATGGCAAGTGCAAAGAATAGGGCAAGCTTTCACTTTTTATTTTTAAACTAAAAATTGTATTTTAAGCGTTTTTTTGAGTTACAGTAATAAAACTACTCTGGCCTTTGCAGCAGTCTGAGGGTTAAAGCACAGCCAACTAGCAGATAATTGTAGACTATTATAACCAATCCAAGCCTTTTGTTGCTCCTCTTATTAAAATATCTATTGGACAATGTTAAGAGTTCTCCACACATTCCACCACCCCCACTCCACCCAAAACTCAAAGCCTTCTAAGAATATTGCAAAGTACTGTACTGAGAACTGACGTGTGTTGGAACTATGGCACCTTTCCAACTATGAAGTTAGTTATTTATAATATGTTTGGAATCTCAGCATGGGGAGAAAAAATGCATAGACATGGAGGTTTGTTAATGGCCTAAAAAAAATCTGCTGAAATGTACCATTGCTGTACCAGAAATATATACTTTTACCTCTGAGTAATTTTACTAAAGCGAGATACAGTATCTGAAGTTCAATGTCTTACTCAGAAAGCAGCTTTTTGCACAGGTATTCTCTCCTTTTAATGTTAAATTTCACATTGAATAGCAAGCAATAGTTATGCATGTGCACAAATAGCTCATGAATGCAGGAATCTGAGAAATTTCAGACTAAAGCAAACTACAGCCACAATATTAATTGCAAATCTGAAAATGAATTATTTGAAATAAGTTGCACCCACCCACTTGAGTAAAAAAAAAGACAAATATAAGTCTATACATTTTGTTCAACTGACCTATAATATGCACTTCAAGTCAACAGTCATCTTTTACAAATAAGGAATCTCATCATCTGTATCTCCTTTATAAAAGTTGAAGTCACAAAGAATTATTAATGATTATCCTGTATAGGTTGAACTTTCCTTATCCTACAAAAGGCCCAGCGTCGAGTCGGGAGGCAGCGGGGATTTAGAGGAGGCGGAGCAACGTCGGATAGGCCAACAAAAGGCCCAGCGTCGAGTCGGGAGGCAGCGGGGAGTTCGAGGAGGCGGAGCAACGTCGGATAGGCCAACAAAAGGCCCAGCGTCGAGTCGGGAGGCAGCGGGGAGTTCGAGGAGGCGGAGCAGCGACGGAGGCCTACAAAAGGCCCAGCGTCGAGTCGGGAGGCCAGCTGGTGCAGGGAGAGAAAGCAAAGTAGATTGAAATTGAAGGGTGATGTCACAGCCAAGGGGGTAAGTGATTGGTGAGTAGTTTTTCTTTTTCTTTATCAGTAGGTAACCTTTAACATTGTTGTTGCCAAATTAAGTTAATCTAAGGGTTAAGTCATGGCAGGAGAGCTCGGACACGTGTCATGCTCCTCCTGTGCTATGTGGGAAGTCAGGGATGCTTCCAGTGTCCCTGACAACTACATGTGCGGGAAATGTATCCAGCTGCAGCACCTGACTGACCGCATTGCGGCACTGGAGCTGCAGGTGGATTTACTCTGGAGCATCCATGATGCTGAGGATGTCGTGAATAGAACGTTTAGTGACTTGGCCACACCGCAGGTAAAGGTTACACAGCCAGATAGGGGATAGGTGACCAAGAGGAGCAGTGGAAGGAAGGTAGTGCAGGGGTCCCCTGCGGTCATCCCCCTGCAAAACAGATACACTGCTTTGGGTACTGTTGAGGGGGATGACTCATCAGGGAAGGGCAGCAGCAGCCAAGTCCATGGCACAGTGAATGGCTCTGCTGCACAGGAGGGCAGGAAAAAAAAGAGTGGGAGAGCTAATAGTGGTAGGGGATTCTATTGTAAGGGGAATAGACAGACGTTTCTGTGGCCGCAATCGAGACTCCAGGATGGTATGTTGCCTCCCTGGTGCAAGATTCAAGGATGTCTCGGAGCAGCTGCAAGACACTTTGAAGGGGGAGGGTGAACAGCCAGTTGTCGTGGTGCATATAGGTACCAACGATATAGGTAAAAAACGGGATGAGGTCCTACAAGAAGAATTTAGGGAGCTAGGAGCTAAATTAAAAAGTAGGACCTCAAAAGTAGTAATCTCAGGATTGCTACCAGTGCCATGTGCTAGTCAGAGTAGGAATCGCAGGATAGCTCAGATGAATACGTGGCTTGAGGAGTGGTGCAGAAGGGAGGGATTCAAGTTCCTGGGACATTGGAACCGGTTCTGGGGGAGGTGGGACCAGTACAAACCGGACAATCTGCACCTGGGCAGGACCAGAACCAATGTCCTAGGGGGAGTGTTTGCTAGTGCTGTTGGGGAGGGGTTATACTAATAGGGCAGGGCGATGGGAACCAATGCAGGGAGACAGAGGGAAGTAGAATGGGGGCAGAAGCAAAATATAGAAAGAAGAAAAGTAAAAGTGGAGGGCAGAGAAACCCAAGGCAAAAAGCAAAAAGGGCCACATTACAGCAAAATTCGAAGGGGGCAAAGTATGTTCAAAAGACAAGCCTGAAGGCTCAGTGCCTCAATGCGAGGAGTATTCATAATAAGGTGGACGAATTAACTGCGCAGATAGCTGTTAACGGATATGATGTAATTGGCATTACGGAGACATGGCTCCAGGGTGACCAAGGCTGGGAACTCAACATCCAGGGGTATTCAACATTCAGGAAGGATAGACAGAAAGGAAAAGGAGGTGGGGTGGTTGCTGGTTAAAGGGGAAATTAACGCAATAGTAAGGAAGGGCAGTAGCTTGGATGATGTGGAATCGGTATGGGTGGAGCTACAGAATACCATAGGGCAGAAAATGCTAGTGGGAATTGTGTGCAGACCACAAAACAGTAGTAGTGAGGTTGGGGACAGCATCAAACAAGAAATTAGGGATGCGTGCAATAAAGGAACAGCAGTTATCATGGGCGACTTTAATCTACATATTGATTGGGCTAACCAAACTGGTAGCATTGCGGTGGAGGAGGATTTCCTGAAGTGTATTAGGGATGGTTTTCTAGACCAATATGTCGAGGAACCAACTAGAGGGCTGGCCATCCTAGACTGGTTGATGTGTAATGAGAAAGGACTAATTAGCAATCTTGTTGTGCGAGACCCTTTGGGGAAGAGTGACCATAATATGGTGGAATTCTTTATTAAGATGGAGAGTGACACAGTTAATTGAGAGACTAGGGTCCTGAACCTAAGGAAAGGTAACTTCGATGGCATGAGACGTGAATTGGCTAGAACAGACTGGCGAGTGATCCTTAAAGGGTTGATGTTGGATAGGCAATGGCAAACATTTAAAGATCACATGGATGAACTTCAACAATTGTACATGCCTGTCTGGAGTAAAAATAAAACGGAAAAGGTGGCTCAACTGTGGCTAACAAGGAAAATTAAGGAGAGTGTTAAATCCAAGGAAGAGGCATATAAATTGGCCAGAAAAAGCAGCAAACCTGAGGACTGGGAGAATTTTATAATTCAGCAGAGGACAAAAGGTTTAATTAGGAGGGGGAAAACAGAGTATGAGAGGAAGCTTGCTGGGAACATAAAAACTGACTGCAGAAGCTTCTATAGATATGTGAAGAGAAAAAGATTAGTGAAGACAAACATACGTCCCTTGCAGTCAGATTCAGGTAAATTTATAATGGGGAACAAAGAAATGGTGGACCAGTTAAACAAATACCTTGGGTCTGTCTTCACGAAGGAAGACACAAATAACCTTCTGGAAATACTAGGGGACCGAGGGTCTAGTGAGAAGGAGGAACTGAAGGAAATCCTTATTAGGCGGGAAATTGTGTTCGGGAAATTGATGGGATTGAAGGCCGATAAATCCCTGGAGCCTGATAGTCTGCATCCCAGAGTACTTAAGGAAGTGGCCCTAGAAATAGTGGATGCATTGGTGATCATTTTCCAACAGTCTATCGACTGATCTTACTGCAGTTGCACACCTCACCTGGAATATTGTGTTCAGTTTTGGTTTCCTAATCTGAGGAAGCATGTTCTTGCTATTGAGGGAGTGCAGTGAAGGTTCACCAGACTGAATCCCAGGATGGCAGGACTGACTTATGAGGAGAGGCTGGATAGACTGGGCCTGTATTCACTGGAGTTTAGAAGGATGAGTGGGGATCTCATAGAAACATAAAATTCCGACGGGACTGGACAGATTAGATGCAGGAAGAATTTTCCCAATGTTGGGGAAGTCCAGAACCAGTGGACATAGTCTAAGGATCAGGGATAAGCCATTTAGGACTGAGATGAGGAGAAACTTCTTCACTCAAGACTTATTAACCTGTGGAATTCCCTACCGCAGAGCATTGTTGATGCCAGCTCATTGGATATATTCTAGAGGGAGTTAGATATGGCCCTTACGGCTAAAGGGATCAAGGGGTATGGAGAGAAAGCAGGAGAGGGGTACTGAGGTGAATGATCAGCCATGATCTTATTGAATGGTGGTGCAGGCTCAAAGGGCCGAATGGCCTACTCCTGTACCTATTTTCTATGTTTCTATGCGGAACCATTCCCAGCCACCGGGTAGCACATGCGCAGAACTCCAACATGAACAAATTGAAGTTTTTCCTCGCTGTTGACCCCAGCAATTGCTGGCCTAACCCCACGATCCACCGCGCCCCCCCCCCCACCAAATGATCTCTCTGCCACAATCCCAGCCCCAAGACAGGCAGCCCCGATATCTCCTTGCTCAGTACCAGTACCATCCAATTTAACGTGACCACCCTTTGTCCAGAAAAATCCCTTATCCGGAACAGGCCAAGTCCCGAGGGTTCCGGATAAAGGAGGTTCAACCTGTACAATATTGAATTGTTTCAATAGTTTTGTATAACTGAGTGCAGGTAATACCAAGAGAACAAGCTGGCACCAACTTCTGAATACCAGTGTAATAAAGTTGTCAAATAATGTCAAAAAATAATAAATAATGTCAAATAGTTACTAACCCAGGATTCCTTCAGCAATCATGCCATTTAAATTGAGTCCATTAATTCAGTTGTCTGGCACTGGCCAAGTCCAGCAATTCCGATATCATCAATCAGCCCTCACTGCTGAGAGAAAAATATTCAGTGCGCCAACTGAAACAGCATGCTCAAGTTAAACAATCCAAATTTGTTATTCGTCTTCTGAGTTTTAAAAAGTGCTGTAATAAGATTCTCCATTGGTTCAATTGGAAATTCTGTGCCCAGAACAGTATTAAGAACTAAGCCATACATACAGACTAAGGTGGTCCCAATTTCAATCAGAGTTGAGTGAGCAAATCTCAGCCAGCATGGCTGTAGAGACGCAATAACTCGCTCCAACATCGCTGGGCTCACGCGAGAGGAAAAAAAAGCAGGGTCCCTGCTCCGATTACTATCCAGTGATCTGCGCTACAAAGTGCATGGGTATGGACATTGGGAAGATGGCATCGAGATGCTCCACAGTAAAATATAGCCTGCTGACACTCATTCTCCATACTCACACAAAGAGTGGTCATTTGGGCAAGGTAACCGAGGATGGTCACCGCCTGTGGAAATGTAACTGCTTGAATCAGTGCTTTCGGGAGAAAGGAGAGGGGAGAGGAGATATTTTCGGGACAATAAAAAGGTCACTTACAGCAAGCGCCCGTTTTAAGATCACGTTCAAACATGGTATTTTATTACAGCAGGTGCCCAAGACTTAGGGTTCATGGAAATAGGTTTCCAATAATTTCAGTATTTTCCATCGCAATTTTATAAGATCTTCAATTTTTAAATATTGTTATTGAAGATATTACTGCAGGGGCAAAAATGGCTTCATTTTGCTTTTCGTTCCTTTCTTTAGTTACCATGAACCAGGACATTGCATGAGAAAGTATTAAACAACAGCCATATCATGATTACATAAGGTGGAGTATTTGCTAACTCAAGTGCTTTGCACCTGCTGCTTCAGTTAATAACTAGTATCAAACCTACTGTACAAGGGGACCTCTTTCTTTACAGGTACAGTAGCATTTCTTTACAGGTATAGCGCGGGCTAGCCATTCTTCGGTTCCTGGGGATGTCTCCGGCAGCTACGCCTCGGTTGAAGCAATGTGGCAACGAGCTTATCATTCATCGTGATCCTTCAAATCAGCCTGCTGTCTGCGCTGTGTGAGCCGACTCATGCCACCCATCCTGCCCCCTCCTCTGTGGCTAACCATTTGTCTATTCTGTTTTATTTTGCAGAACTTGAGGCCAACCCTGACAATGCAGAAGATTATTCAGATGCAGACGAGCCTGAAGGGGAGAACATCTTCCAATCCCACCTTCCAGACCAAGAGCATGGGCGTGAGGAGGAAATGGATGAAGCCCCCATTGTTATACTCACTTTGGAGGAGGCGCAGGTGCCGCCCATTGAGGTGCCAGCCCTTTTCCTGAGTGGTACGTGTTGCTGGGACATTCCATGGTTTCCAACAGTCCAAGGCTGGGGATTCCAGTGGGCTGCACCAAGGCACACCCAGGGCCCCACCGTCCGAGGCTGCGGGTCCCAGTGGGTTGCAGCGAGCCACACCCAAGGTGAGGAGGGGAAGAAGAGTTCAACAATTCTCTCCTGAGGTGCAGGATCTAACGGATGTGGTTCAGATGATGGCAATGAGTGCGGAGAGTATTGACCTTACGCGATCACTCCTGGATACCATCAGTGGGGTGCGTGACGAGGTATCGGGACTGTCGGGAGAAGTAACAACACTCTCACGAGAAACGGGAACACTGTCCGGGAACATGAGGGAGGGAATGTCTTAGGCAGCAGATACAATGTCAATGAACATGAGGGAGGGAATGTTGCAGATAGTTAAGACACTGTCAGGGCACGAGGGAGGGAATGTTGCAGGTAGTTGAGACGCTGCAGCTCAACATGAGGGAGGGCACGTCACAGGTTGCTGAGACACTGTCGGCAAACATGAAAGAGGGAATGTTGCAGGTAGTTGACACAGTGTCAGGGCACATGAGGGAGGTAATGTCGAAGTTAGCTGCTGCAATAAGGGAACATGCCCAGACCCCGTGCCCATTGACAGAATCAACTGTCACTCCCACTCCAATCCCCAGACCAGCCTCTGAAGCGGCCCAAGCCGGGCCTTCCACATTATAGCAAGATGTGCGCATTACCCAAGATGTTCAAAAGAATAAGCTTGGTACCAACCCGAGAAATGCTGCGCCACCGCCTGCGGGCAGGGGTGCAGTCAACAAGACCAAGCACAACGGGCGGTCTTAGAATAAGGTAGAGTAGAGATGGATGCAGCCTTTCTTTGCTGCTATTGTTGTTATTATTGTTGTTACTGTTCTCAAATTAAAAGTTTTTTGTAAGTGATGTAAATATACAATTTTAAAAGTTAATAAGTGGTCTTTAAGTTTGTAAGTGATCTTAACTGAAAACTTTAAAGTTTGATACAAGAATAATTTTATTAAAGTTAAGTACAAACAAATGTTTATTAAACTTTTGAATAATATATTTTAAATTACAACTATTATTTTCATTATTCGTTCCATTAACACAACACAACATTATGGAACAGGTCCAAACAGCAAACATGGTCCATTATGAATAGTTGCCGCTGAGCCTTCAGGCAGCAAAGCGTTCACGGATGAGCTGCTGGTGCAAGGCTCGAGCAATCGTTAGAGGCACAAGGCCCGCCCTCCTCTGCGCTCCGGGTTTAGGTAGTTGCATGGCTTCCTCATCATCCTCCTCCTCGTCATTTGCATCTTCCTCATCAGCCACTCTCACCTCAGGTGGGTCTTCTACTACCAGCTGCTGCTGCCTCATGATGACTAAATTATGCAGCATGGAGCACACAACAGTTAACTAACCAACAATCTCAGGGGAGTATTGCAAGTAACCTCCGGAATGGTCCAGGCAACGGAAACGCTGTTTCAAGATGCCAATGGTCCTCTCTATTATGCTGTGCGTCGCAATGTGCAACATGTTGTATTCCCGGTTAGCTTCCACCCAGGTTACGTGTAGGGGCGTCATGAGCCAGGTGGCAAGGCTGTACCCTTTGTCTCCCAGTAGTCAGTTCTGCCCTTCTGGCTGCTGCTGAAACATGGCAGATATAGTGTTCTCGCATAGGATGAACACATCATGGATGTTCCCTGGGTACCTTGCATCAACTGACATGATGCGATGCATATCGTCACGGATGAGCTGCACATTCACGGAGTGGAAGCCTTTTCTGTTCCTGTACATCTCAGAATCCTCCAAAAGGTGCTCATAAGGCGATGTGGGTACAATCAATGCAGCCCTATACCTCTGGAAAGCCAGCAATCCTGGAGAAGCCCACAGCCCTTTCACACATTGTCTGGGCAGTCATGGGGAACTTTATGTAGTCATTCCTCTGGGCATAATAGTGCAATCACCTGCCGAATGCAGATGTATGTTGCATGTTGAGAAATGATGCACACATCCACAGTGGTGGCCTGGAACAATCCAGATGCACAGAATGAAAGTACAACTGTAACCTTCACTTCAACTGAAAGCAGTCCTCCTGACACTTCTAGGTTGCAGGTCTGCTTTTACTAACTCAGAGATTTCAATTACAACTTCTTTTCGGAAACGCAGCCTTCTGACACAGTCTGTATCACTCAGGTGCAGGTCTGAACGCCTGTCTCGATATAACCGACGTGAGTAAGGCCACCACCCCATCATCCTACGTGCTCTGAGGTACCTCATGCGATGACGTCGAATCAATTGTCCCCTCCACAGCACCTTCATGCAGAAGGCTGGCACGAGGTATGGCATTGTCAGTATTGCCCCCATGATTAAATTGTACCTTTGCAAGAAGCTCAAAACGGCAGGCAGGACAAGCTTCTTTTGTTGTCTCCCTCCCCAAGGTAGTCGCCCTAGTATGGACCACATCCAGGTCTGAGCATGCGCAATGGGCTTGCTTAGATCGAGAAACACCCCCACCCTGGGCTTCATTTGATGCTGCTTGCTGCATAGTGTAAGGCTTCTCATGCCTTCAGTTCGGATTCCACCCCCGCCCCCCTCTTTTCAAGCCGAGCCCCGAGCCAGTGTCCGGGGGATGGACCCATTCTGCCGCCCGACGCTCCGACCCTCGAGCCCAGTTTAGAGACGTTCGGTGGTGGTGTGGCACTTAAAAAAAAAAAAAAAAAATTCCAAATGAAAGAATTGCGTGAAACTTTCATTTTCTGCGTTTTCAGTTGGAAAAATTTAAGCTTGATGATGCGTATTTGTGCGTTCTTGACTCCCTCCAAAACTTCGCCTAAAAAAAATACACTGATTTTTTGATGTGCGCTGGTCTTTAAATGCCCACAAGGATTTTTGGGAGTGGTCACATATGGCGTCCTAGGAAAATTGTAAGTTGACCAAACTTGCATAATTGTGAAAATCTTCGGGGAAACTTGTTTTTTTTAAAATTTAGGCCAAAAAACGTGGCGCGCGCCAAAATAAATGTGCAAATCACTGGGGAAAATTGAGCCCTCAAGTTGTGACCTCGAAGTGCCGTTCTTCTTTTACTGTCCTCTATGCTGTTGGTGCCTATCAGAGGGTAAATATAAAGAACTATTTTTCTGTGCCTCCAAATCAGTGCTTTTAAGAAACTGGGTCCTCCATCATTACAGGATTATATTACAAATAACTTTTCAAGTACATAACAGCTACTACCCTGTACTAACAAATCATAAGCTTTATAGTTTTGAAAAAAAAATGGAAGAGTTATGGAAAAATGTTTTAGGCAAAGCTGAGCAGCTAGTGAAAGAGAAATAAAATTTATAAAATAGAGGCAATCTAAGGGTATAACTGGAATAGCACTTCAGTTGGAATGTAGGTTCATAGCTTTGAGCCCAATGTCTGCTTGACTCTATTCTCAGAGGCAAGTCTGTGATGCTGAATCTTCAAAGAGTAGTCAAGAGAAACATTAATAAGACAGTCAGAGATAGGAAAAAACCTACACGCACACTTTATAACTACTTACACAGGTGACTAGCCGCGAGTGAAAGTTGCCAAAATGTGTGCATGAATGTGCGTGTGCGTGTAAACATCGAAAGTTACAACACGGAAGAATGCCATTTCGGTCCATTGTGTTTGCGCCGGCCCACGAGAGGCTATCCAGCCTAATCCAATCCCTAGCTCCTGGTCCATAGCCCTGCAGGTGAAGTGCTGTAACCAAGTACCTTTTAAATGTGGTGAGGGTTTCTGCCTCTACCACCCTTTCAGGCAGTGAGTTTCAGACCCCCACAACCCTCTGCATGAAGAAATTTCCCCTCAAAACTTTCTACCAATTACTTTAAATCTATGTCCCCTGGTTGTTGACCCCTCTGCTAAGGGAAAAGGGCACTTTTTATCCACTATATCCAGGCCCCTTATAATTTTATACATCTCAATGAGGTCTCCCCTCAGCCTCCTCTGTTCAAAGGAAAACAAACCCAGCCTATTCAATTTGTCCTTATAGCTAAGATTCTTCACTCCCGGCAACATCCTCGTAAATCTCCTCTGTACCCTTTCCAGTGCAATCACATCTTTTGCATATACACGCATGTGCATGTATTGGTTTGAGGGAGAACAAAATGCGTGGTGTGGTAGTACAAAAATAATTTAAAGCAGTCTTTATGAAAAGCTGTAGTTATACCCAACAGTTCTTTAACATGCATCCAATTCTGGCCTCTCGTGCATTAAGCGTGCCACCATTGGCGGCCGTGCTTTCAGCTGCTTTCGCCTAAGCTCTGGAATTCCCTCCCAAAACCTCTTCATCTCTCCTCCTTTAAGACGCTATTTAAAACCGAACTCTTTGACCAAGCTTTTGGTCATTCGTCCAAATATCACCATATGTTGCTCTGTCAAATTTTGTTTGGTAATGCTCCTGTGAAATGCCTTGGGATGTTTTACTACATTAAAGGCGCCACATAAATGCAAGTTGTCGTTGCTGCATTCAAAAAAAATTTTTGTCTGAAAAATGTTCTTATTTAAAAACTTTAAAAAGGAAATAAATACATTTGTGCAGTCCAATTTTTAAAATTCTACATTTTGAAATATAAATCAGTTGCGCTATTGCAAACATTCTGCCCAACACGTTTAAACTCTATTAAAAATACTAAAATTAAATTAGAAACATAGAAATATACAGCGCAGAAGGAGGCCATTTCGGCCCATGGTATGCGCACCAGCCGACAAAGAGCCGCACAGCCCTCGGTCAGCAGCCCTGTTCATATAAACCTATGGACAATGAACAACAGTGGAAAGGTAAGGGAGCACCAGGCCCAATCAGTCTACCTCACACAACTGTGATACCCCTTGCATTGAAACATTCTGCACTCTACCCCAACCGGAGCCATGTGATCTCCTGGGAGAGGCAAATACCAGGCCAATTGGGGGAAAAAAAAATCTGGGAATATTCCTCTCCGACCCATCCAGGCGATCGAAACGAGTCCAGATCATCACCCTGGCCGTATTCGATTCCCTGCAGTACTTACCATCGTATCTGCGCCAGCCAACAATCCAGTCTAATCTCACTTACCAGCTTTAGGTTCGTAACCCTGCAGGTTACGGCACTTTAAGTGCCCATCCAAGCACCTTTTAAATGTGGTGAGGGTTTCTGCATCCACCACTCTTCCAGGCAGTGAGTTCCAGATCCCCACAACCCTCTGCGTGAAAAAGCCTCCCCTCAAATCCCCTCTAAACCTTCCACCAAACACCTTAAAACTATGCCCCCTCGTAATTGACCCCTCCACCAAGGGAAATTGAAGTTTAAACCTTAAGCAAGTACAGGGTAACTGAATTCATGGTTCCTTGGTGCATGTATGTGGTCATATTTTAGCAAAATACTACACAGGAACACTATACATGCTCAAAGTGTTGCAAGCTCCTTCAATCTACATTTGTCTTACTAGAAACGAGTACTTCCTCCTCTTGGCAAACTTTTACATCCTTTCCCGACTATGAAATAAGCAACCTCGCCCCAGCCTCCCTTCACAATTATGACAGGAAACTATAGGACATTAACCATAGTTAATGATTTGTTGTTCCAATTGGCTGGATCAGTAATGACTGGCATTGTTGCCGACGTTAAAAGGAAACAGATTTTAAACTTCTCCATTTGAGCTTTATGCTTCCTTAACCCCTTTGTGATGGTAGTGGCCTCTCAGAATTTTTTACTATTAAATAATTCTGAAAGCTTTTATAATGGTTTGAAAGCCATTAGTAATACATGCCCAAAAAAGACACCACTGTAACAAGCTTGGAAAACCTATATCTACTAAGGATTGCACCCAAAATAACCTCAGGTGCTAAATGACCCTTCTGTGCATTTCCAATATTTTCTTTCGTTATTTCAGATTTTCAGTATACGCTGTTTTTATGCGAGTGCCCATCACCCCAAAAGCATTGTCACAGGTATTCCAGGTCCTGAAGTGCAGTTTTTGGATGTTTATCATGCATGCTGAATGTGGCAGCAATTTACCAATTGCTGTGATGCATAGAATTAATATAAGAACACAAGAACATAAGAAATAGGAGCAGGAGTCAGCCATTTGCCCCTCGAGCCTCCTCTGCCATTCAATAAGATCATGGCTGATCTGATCATGGACTCAGCTCCACTTCCCTGCCCGCTCCCCACAACCCTTTACTCCCTTATTACTTATCAACTGTTTGAAGCTGAGCCAGACCGTTCGCGACCTTGATGATGTGTGAGACCCCGAGATGAGCTTCCGACCACATATCTGCTCCATCATCAAGACGACCTCTACCTCCAACATTGCCCGACTCCGACCCTGCCCCAGCTCATCTGCTGCTGAAACCCTCATCCATGCCTTTACCTCTAGACATGACTATTCCAATGCTCTCCTGCCTGGCTTCCCATCTTCTACACTCCGTAAACTTGTCATCCAAAACTCTGCTGCCCGTATCTTAACTCGCTCGAAGTCTCGTTCACCCATCACCCGTGCTCAGACTTTCACTGGCTCTTGCTCAGACAACGCTTCAAGTTTAAAATCCTCATCCTTGGTTTCAAATCCCTCCATGGCCTCACCCCTCCCTATCTCAAACCTCCTCCAGCCCTACAAACCTTCAAGATCTCCGTGTTCCTCCAATTCTGGCCTCTTGCTCATCCCCGATTTTAATCGCTCCACCATTAGCAGCTGTGCTTTCAACTGCCTTGCTCTTAAGTTCTGGAATTCCCCTCTAAACATCTCCGCTTCTCTACTTCTGTCGCTTCTTTCAAGATGCTTCTTAAAACCTACCCCTTTGACCAATCTGTCCCGATATCTCCTTCTGTGGCTCAGGCTCAAAAATGTTTTTATTGATATCACTCCGGTTAAGCGCCTTGGGACATTTTGCTATGTTATGGGCACTATATAAATGCAAGTTTAGGTACAACTTTACAGAAAGATGCAAGTAACTTTGTTCTTCACTCCCCAAAACCTTTTATTCACAATTATTTATCGTATGAAGATTATTTTTGCTTCGCTTTCCATGAATGATTGCAGTAGTTAAAGATGAATACTTCCCTTCTCCCGCCTCAGAACTTTTTTATGATGGTTAAATTATTAGGTAAATAATATACTGCATAAAATACTGAAATAATTATTTTATTTTTCATATTTTCTTCTCGTCATTTACTCCACAAAGTTATTTGTAACATCTCTAGTGATTGTTTGGGTACGCACTCGAGTTTACATTTTTCTCTCCTGATGCATCTCCACACGCGCACACACACAGATCCACAGTGGCTGAAAATTAGACATGCAACACCGAGGCAAAATGCCTCAGAGGCCATACTTTCATCTATGCTGAGGTACGTTAAGAGATTTCTTTACTTCTAGTAAACAGCAATGCACCATCAAAAAAGGACTGAAATGGAATGGAAGCAAGTCACTGTCCAGATATACAATTAATGTTGCTGGTATTTTCATAAACCTTCTTTAGAAATAAAACTTGCCTTAAAGAAAAAAAATCAGGATAACCCAGGATCTTGAACATGCCACTGCAGTAAAATGAACTATTTTTTATACTTTTCAACCTTGTCTGCTCGATCGGACTTAAAAGTGCTTTACCCTATAATTTCTCCATGTTGCATTCTACACTTTAAAAAGTGCAATACAACTAAATAAATAAAATGGAAGCAACATAAACAATACCAGTAAAAAGGAAATCCACATATGGTGGAAATTTGAAGTAAATATAATGATAGATGTAACCAGCTCTGATTGAGGGAACCACCCTCAATAATAATCTACAGTTCTTTCAATGCTGGTTGACTTGCTGTACATTTTCAGCATTATCTGTTTGTTTAAAATTACTAGTTAATCTCCCAGGGTTCTGTACACGGAGAGGCGAGACCAATTTTAATTATTTTTTTTTTTTAAGGTCAAGTAGGGTTAAAGTAGAAAATGGAACCATGGTGGGGGACCGAAGAGCAGAGGGGTAGGGAAGGGAAGAGGAGGTGGATGAGGGGTAGGGAACTGCAGCCATCAGGGTTCAGTAGTGCTTTTTTTTTGGGGGGGGGGGGGGGAAAAGAGGTGGGCAACTTTCATAGGAACAGGAGCAGGCCATTGATTCAGCCTCTCGAGCCTGTTCCATTATTTAATTAGATTGTGACTGATCTGGGCCAAAATCTTGTTCAGTGGGGGGGAGGGGGCATTGAGGTGTAGGGCACTATGTATTTGTTCATTGTAGGACGAGAATAGTGATGCAGGCAGATATCTCTGTTCAGTGAAGGGAGGAAGAGTGGTTCTGGGACAAGTTGGGTTGCAGATTGTGATTTCTTTTATAAATGGTGCCCTACATTTACAAAAAAAAAGGAATTTAAAAACATTTTTTCCTCCTGCGAGGCCCGAAAGATGGGTTCATTAGTTTTGCTGTGGACTGCACTTTTACAGAACTTTATGCTCATAGCACCACCTACAGGTGTAATACATTTAGACTATTGTGATCACGTGCTGTTAGATGAAAGTATCTAACTTTGACTATATAAGTTTTAATATCAATTTCGTTTATTACCATTACTTAGAAATTTTAATCTATTCTAATAATCTGCACGGAAAGTACAGTATGAAAAAAGTTATTAAAAAATGCTATAAAGAGAATAATCTTACTTTTAAAATTAATGCTAAATCCAAGCACAGTTAGTGGGTTTTGAATCCTTTCTACTTCAGGAATGTATCTACTGCAAAAGTTTGAGGTATATTTCATGACATCTCACAACTTAATGAGACAGGACAACTTGACATATTTTCAAATCAATATTGAAGTGATGTTCCAATGACCGATACACATTTCCCAGTGCAATAAGAGTGATCTAGCTGCTTGTACAAAATGGATATGCTAATGACTTGCGCTAATGACTTAAGTATTTAAAAGAACTCAGTAATAATTTTGCTGTTGTGATATAGCTTTTCAGCAGCAGTTGTTGGGGTGCAGCTTTCTCCTCTTCCCAAAAGCTTCAATAATCCAACAAAAGGTTTCCTCAAGGGAATCCTATATATCTGCTTTTTGGAAGAAAAGGAGATGGACCAATAGAGGGATGCAGGTCAGGCTGGATTCAAGTCACATCCACTCACAGTAACTCACATTTGAATCTACAGGCAGAGGTGCATATATCTCCATTTGTCAGAGCTGCAGAGTGTGCAGATGTTACACTGCATGGTTCAAGCAGACCTGCAGCCAAACTCCACTGCAAGGGTAACAAGGTTACCAACGCCATTAACTTGTATGCTCCAGGATAATTTCAGGTTTCCACTTGGATATCAGCAACACTAGGCAGTAGTGCAAAGCAATCAAGTTCACGTACTTCCCCCAAGACAACTGGCAGCAGCACTGTGTTCAGCTTGTTTGCAACAGTCAGCGCCAAATTATGCTCAATGTTCACTTTCCAGGTATGACAGGATGCCTTCATATTAAGGCAGCCGACCATCCCACCAAGGTTCAGGGTGGTTCCTGGATGATCAAGGCTATCCTCCGGAGCCATGACTCATAACACCTGTGCAATATCCCAGGGCACCAGGTGAGCATATACACGAGGCACTGGCATCCACCAGAATAACAAGAACATGTTGAAGCAGCACTTCAGGTGCCTGAACAAAGGTAACAAAGTGCTTAAGGTTTCAAGAATTGTTGTGTGCTAAATGCTGCACAACTTCACCTTACAAAGAAGCGTCATCATGACGACCCCTGTGGCTGAGGCCCACCGCCCCTCACCCCCACTTGAATCAAAGAGACCACAAAGATGAGTAGGAGGAGCCTGAAGGGCATGGGGGTGTGGGAAGAGGGGAATCCGAAGGCCGGGTAAGAGGGGACACTGAGGAAAACTACCTCCACCCCACTCCACAGATCACCCGATTTCCAATTCCCCAGCCCCCTCCCGACTGCACTCCACATGGTCGCAGCTCCCTGCGGTGACCAGGTGAAGTCATGGCCCGAGGGTGGGGAAGGGGGGTAAGGCGCACTGGGCGGGAAGTTTAAAATCGCTAATCTCCCGGGCTCCTGGATACAGTGCTCAGGGAAGGCACCCCCGATCCCGGTCATTCCGGGAGGGTTAGGAAGCCGAGCTGTTGTTCTTGGAGGCCTACAGCACACACAGATCTCCTGCACTCCTTCCAGATGTGCGTTTTGGTTATAAGCTTGCTGCCTTCCTGCAAAAGCATGAGATTTCCTGCCCAATCACTGGTGTTTGACACACCTAAAATTTTTCAACAGCATGATCAACAAAGCTGCCCACAGGACTACATGAAATGTCAGTTCTCGACAGTTCTGCACCACCTTGTTTCTGGTCAAGCTCACGCTGACTGGAAAACGTACTCATTTTAATCTAAGACAATGCTCAGATCCTGGCACCTGGCCAGTTGCTGAAAGCTATGCTGAAAATGTCTGGAACGACAAACCATTTTGTAGTGCGAGATATACTGGAACTTGTTAGCCTTGTAATTTGCTAATAGTTGCTCAGGCACGTTCCTGGAAGATAGTGCAATTTGATCATAGAAATTTACGGCACAGAGGGAGGCCACTCGTCCCATTGTGTCTGTGCCGGCTGAAAAGGAGCTATCCAGCCTAATCCCACTTTCCAGCTCTTGGTCCGTAGCCTTGCAGCTTACGGCACTTCAAGTGCATATCCAAGTCCTTGTTAAATGCGATGAGGGTTTCTGCCTCTACCACCCTTTCATGCAGTGAGTTTCAGACCCTCACCACCTTCTGGGTGAAAAAGGTGCTCCTCAACTCTAATCCTTCTACCTATTAGACACATAGAGATTAGGTGCAGGAGCAGGCCATTCGGCTCTTCGAGCCTGCACCACGATTCAATAGGATCATGGCTGATCATTCAACTTCAGTACCCCATTCCTGCTTTCTCTCCATACCCCTTAATCCCTTTGGCCGTAAGGGCCATATCTGACTCCCTTTTGAATACATCTAACGAACTGGCTCAGCAACTTTCTGCGGTAGGGAATTCCACAGGTTAACCACTCTCTGAGCGAAGAAGTTTCTCCTCATCTTGGTCCTAAATGGCTTACCCCTTATTCTTAGACTGTGACTCCTGGTTCTGGAACTCCCCAGGAACAGGAACAGGAACATTCTTCCTGCCTCTAACCTGTCCAATCCCATCAGAATTTTATATGTTTCTATGAGATCCCCTCTCATTCTTCTAAACTCCAGTGGATACAAGCTCAGTTGACCCAGTCTCTCCTCATATGTCATCTGCCATCCCAGGAATCAATCTGGTGAACCTTCGCTGTACTCTCAATAGCAAGAACGCCCTTCCTCAGATTAGAGGACCAAAACTGAACACAATATTCCAGGTGCCCTCACCAATCTCTGTACAACTACAGTAACATAGAAACATAGAAAATAGGTGCAGGAGTAGGCCATGCGGCCCTTCGAGCCTGCATCGCCATTCAATGAGTTCATGGCTGAACATGCAACTTCAGTACCCCATTCCTGCTTTCTCGCCATACCCCTTGATCCCCGTAGTAGTAAGGACTACATCTAACTCCTTTTTGAATATATTTAGTGAATTGGCCTCAACAACTTTCTGTGGTAGAGAATTCCACAGGTTCACCACTCTCTGGGTGAAGAAGTTTCTCCTCATCTCGGTCCTTAATGGCTTACCCCTTATCCTTAGGCTGTGACCCCTGGTTCTGGAATTCCCCAACATTGGGAACATTCTTCCTGCATCTACCCTGTCTAAACCCGTCAGTATTTTAACCGTTTCTATGAGATCCCCTCTCATTCTTCAATGAATACAAGCCCAGTCGATCCAGTCTTTCTTGATATGTCAGTCCCGCCATCCCGGGAATCAGTCTGGTGAACCTTCGCTGCACTCCCTCAATGGCAAGAACGTCCTTCCTCAAGTTAGGTGACCAAAACTGTACACAATACTCCAGGTGTGGCCTCACCAAGGCCCTGTACAACTGTAGTAACATCTCCTTGCCCCTGTACTCAAATCCCCTCGCTATGAAGGCCAACATGCCATTTTCTTTCTTAAGCGCCTGCTGTACCTGCATGCCAACCTTCAATGACTGATGTAGCATGACACCCAGGTCTCGTCACACCTCCCCTTTTCCTAATCTGTCACCATTCAGATAATAGTCTGTCTCTCTGTTTTTACCACCAAAGTGGATAACCTCACATTTATCCACATTATACTTCATCTGCCATGCATTTGCCCACTCACCTAACCTATCCAAGTCGCTCTGCAGTCTCATAGCATCCTCCTCGCAGCTCACACTGCCACCCAACTTAGTGTCATCCGCAAATTTGGAGATACTACATTTAATCCCCTTGTCTAAATCATTAATGTATAGTGTAAACAGCTGGGGCCCCAGCACAGAACCTTGCGGTACCCCACTAGTCACTGCCTGCCATTCTGAAAAGTACCCATTTACTCCTACTCTTTGCTTCCTGTCTGCCAACCAGTTCTCAATCCACGTCAGCACACTACCCCCAATCCCATGTGCTTTAACTTTGCACATTAATCTCGTGTATGGGACCTTGTCGAAAGCCTTCTGAAAGTCCAAATACACAACATCTACTAGTTCTCCCTTGTTCACTCTACTGAAAACATCCTCAAAAAAATTCCAGAAGATTTGTCAAGCATGATTTCCCTTTCACAAATCCATGCTGACTTGGACCCATCATATCACCTCTTTCCAAATGCGCTGCTATGACATCCTTAATAATTGATTCCAGCATTTTACCCACTACCGATGTCAGGCTGACCGGTCCATAAATTCCGTGTTTTCTCTCTCACTCCTTTTTTAAAAAGTGGGGTTACATTGGCTACCCTCCACTCCATAGGAACTGATCCAGAGTCAATGGAATGTTAGAAAATGACTGTCAATGCATCAGCTATTTCCAAGGCCATCTCCTTAAGTACTCTGGGATGCAGACCATCAGGCCCTGGGGATTTATCGGCCTTCAATCCCATCAATTTCCCGACTAATAAGGATTTCCCTCATTTCTTCCTTCTTACCAGACCCTCTGACCCCTTTTACATCCGGAAGGTTGTTTGTGTCCTCCTTAGTGAATACCGAACCAAAGTACTTGTTCAATTGGTCTGCCATTTCTTTGTTCCCAGTTATGACTTCCCCTGATTCTGACTGCAAGGGACCGAAGTTTGTCTTTACTAACCTTTTTCTCTTTACATATTTATAGAAGTTTTTGCAGTCCATTTTAATGTTCCCTGCAAGCTTCCTCTCGTACTCTATTTTCCCCTCGTACTCTATTTTCCCTGCCCTAATCAAACCCTTCGTCCTCCTCTGCTGAGTTCTAAATTTCTCCCAGTCCCCGGGTTCGCTGCTATTTCTGGCCAATTTGTATGCCACTTCCTTAGCTTTAATACTATCCCTGATTTCCCTTGATAGCCACGGTTGAGCCACCTTCCCTTTTTTATTTTTACGCCAGACAGGGATATACAATTGTTGTAGTTCATCCATGCGGTTTCTAAATGTCTGCCATTGCCCATCCACAGTCAACCCCTTAAGCATCATTCGCCAATCTATCCTAGCCAATTCATGCCTCATACCTTCAAAGTTACTCGCCATTTCTTTGTTCCCAGTTATGACTTCCCCTGATTCTGACTGCAAGGGACCGAAGTTTGTCTTTACTAACCTTTTTCTCTTTACATATTTATAGAAGTTTTTGCAGTCCATTTTAATGTTCCCTGCAAGCTTCCTCTCGTACTCTATTTTCCCCTCGTACTCTATTTTCCCTGCCCTAATCAAACCCTTCGTCCTCCTCTGCTGAGTTCTAAATTTCTCCCAGTCCCCGGGTTCGCTGCTATTTCTGGCCAATTTGTATGCCACTTCCTTAGCTTTAATACTATCCCTGATTTCCCTTGATAGCCACGGTTGAGCCACCTTCCCTTTTTTATTTTTACACCAGACAGGGATATACAATTGTAGTTCATCCATGCGGTTTCTAAATGTCTGCCATTGCCCATCCACAGTCAACCCCTTAAGCATCATTCGCCAATCTATCCTAGCCAATTCATGCCTCATACCTTCAAAGTTACTCTTCAAGTAGTTCTGGACCATGGTCTCTGAATTAACTGTTTCATTCTCCATCCTAATGTAGAATTCCACCATATTATGGTCACTCTTCCCCAAGGGGCCTCGCACAATGAGATTGCTAATTAATCCTCTCTCATTACACAGCACCCAGTCTAAGATGGCCCCCCCCCCCTAGTTGGTTCCTCAACATATTGGTCTAAAAAATCATCCCTTATGCACTCCAGGAAATCATCCTCCACCGTATTGTTTCCAGTTTGGTTAGCCCAATCTATATGCATATTAAAGTCACCCATGATTACTGCTGACCTTTATTGCATGCACTCCTAATTTGCTGTTTGATGCCCTCCCCAACATCACTACTACTGTTTGGACGTCTGTACACAACTCCGAGTGTTTTCTGCCCCTTGGTATTCCGTAGCTCCACCCATACCGATTCCACATCATCCAAGCTAATGTCTTTCCTTACAATTGCCTTAATTTCCTCTTTAACCAGTAACGCCACCTCGCCTCCTTTTCCTTTCTGTCTATCCTTCCTAAATGTTGAGTACCCTTGGATGTTGAGCTCCCAGCCTTGGTTACCCTGGAGCCATGTCTCCGTGATGCCAACCACATCGTATCCGTCAACTGCTACCTGCACAGTTAATTCGTCCACCTTATTCCGAATACTCCTCGCACTGAGGCACAGAGCCTTCAAGCTTGTCTTTTTAATACACTTTGTCCCTTTAGAATTTTGCTGCAAAGTGGCCCTTTTTGTTTTTTGCCTTGGGTTTCTTCTGCCATCCACTTTTACTCATCTCCTTTCTGCCTTTTGCTTCTGCCTCCAATTTGTTTCCCTCTGTCTCCCTGCATTGGTTCCCATCGCCCTGCCATATGAGTTTAACTCCTCCCCAACAGCACTAGCAAACACTCCCCCTAGGACATTGGTTCCAGTCCTGCCTAGGTGCAGACCGCCCGGTTTGTACTGGTCCCACCTCCCCCAGAACCGGTTCCAATGCCCCAGGAATTTGAATCCCTCTCTGCTGCACCACTGCTCAAGCCACGTATTCATCTGAGCTATCCTGCGATTCCTACTCTGACTAGCACATGGCACTGGTAGCAATCCCGAGATTACTATTTTTGAGGCCCTACTTTTTAATTTAGCTCCTTAAATTCGTTTCGTAGACCTCATCCCGTTTTTTATCTATATCATTGGTACCAATGTGCACCACGACAACTGGCTGTTTACCCTCCCTTTTCAGAATGTCCTGCACCCTCTCCGAGACATCCAGGACCCTTGCACCAGGGAGGCAACATACCATCCTGGAGTCTCGGTTGCGGCTACAGAATCGCCTATCTATTCCCCTTACAAGTGAATCCCCCATCACTATTGCTCTCCCACTCTTTCCTGCCCTCCTGTGCAGCAGAGCCAGCCACGGTGCCATGAACTTGGCTGCTGCTGCTCCCCCCTGATGAGTCATCCCCCTCAACAGTACTCAAAGCGGTGTATCTGTTTTGCAGGGGGATGACCGCAAGGGATCCCTGCACTACCTTCCTTTCACTGCTCTTCCTGTTGGTCTTCCATTCCCTCTCTGGCCGTGGACCCTTTCCCTGCGGTAAGACCAACTCACTAAACGTGCTATTCACATCATTCTCAGCATCGTGGATGCTCCAGAGTGAATCCACCAGCTCCAATTCCGCAACGTGGTCCGTCAGGAGCTGGAGGCGAATACACTTCCCGCACACGTAGTCTTCAGGGACACCAGAAGCCTCCCCGATTTCCCACATAGTACAGGAGGAGCATAATACGTGTCCGAGCTCTCCTGCCATGACTGAACCCTTAGATTAACTTAAATTGGCAACAGTGTTAAAAGTTACTCAGGATATAGAAGAGAAAAAAGAAAACACTACTTACCAATCACTTATCCCCTTGGCTGTGACGTCACTTTTCTATTTCTTTTTACTTTTTTGCCTTCTCCCTGTAGCTGCACAAGCACGCCTCTCCAACGGACTCACGGACTCCCGACTCAGCGACGCACCTCCCGACCTTTTATAGGCCTCTCCAACGGACTCACGCTGCTCCCGACTCAGCGACGCACCTCCCGACCTTTTATAGGCCTCTCCAACGGACTCACGGACTCCCGACTCAGCGACGCACCTCCCGACCTTTTATAGGCCTCTCCAACGGACTCACGCTGCTCCCGACTCAGCGACGCACCTCCCAACCTCGCGGCCTTTTATAGGCCTCTCCAATGGACCTCCCTGCTCCTATACTCAAATCCTCTAGCTATGAAGGCCAACATGCCATTTGCCTTCTTCACCGCCTGCATACCAAACTTCAATGACTGATGTACCATGACACCCAGGTCTCATTGCACCTCCCCTTTTCCTAATCTGTCACAATTCAGATAATATTCTGTCTTCCTGTTTTTGCCACCAAAATGGATAACCTCATATTTATCCACATTATACTGCATCTGCCATGCATTTGCCCATTCGCCTAACCTGTCCAAGTCACCCTGCAGTCTCTTAGCATCCTCCTCACAGCTCACACCGCCACCCAGCTTAGTGTCATCTGCAAACTTGGAGATATTACATTCAATTCCTTCATCTAAATCATTGATGTATATTGTAAATAGCTGGGGTCCCAGCACTGAACCCTGCGGCACCCCACTGGTCACTGCCTGCCATTCTGAAAAGGACCCGTTTATTCTGACTCTCTGCTTCCTGTCTGCCAACCAGTTCTCAATATCCACGTCAATACATTACTCCCAATACCATGTGCTTTAATTTTGCACACTAATCTCTTGTGGGACCTTGTCAAAAGCCTTTTGAAAGTCCAAATACATCACATCCACTGGTTCTGCCTTGTCCACTCTACTAGTTACATCCTCAAAAAATTCTAGAAGATTTGTCAAGCATGATTTCCCTTTCATAAATCTATGCTGGCTTGGACCGATCCTGTCACTGCTTTCCAAATGCACTGCTTTTTCATTTTTACTAATTGATTCCAACATTTTCCCCACCACCGATGTCAGGCTAACCGGTCTATAATTCCCCGTTTTCTCTCTCCCTCCTTTTTTAAAAAAAAATGTTAAATTAGCTACCCTCCAGTCCATAGGAACGGATCCAGAGTCAATAGAATGTTGGAAAATGATCACCAATGCATTCACTATTTCTAGGGCCACTTCCTTAAGTACTCTGGGATGCAGACTATCAGGCCCTGGGGATTAAACGACCTTCAATCCCATCAATTTCCCTAACACAATTTCCTGACTAATAAGGATTTGCTTCAGTTCCTCCTTTTCGCTACACCCACGAACCCCTAATATTTCCGGAAGGTTCTTTTTGTCTTCCTTAGTGAAGACAGATCCAAAGTATTTGTTCAATTGGTCTGCCATTTCTTTGTTCCCCATTATAAATTCACCTGATTCTGTCTGCAAAGGACCTACGTTGGTCTTCACTAATCTTTTTCACTTCACATATCTATAGAAGCTTTTGCAGTCAGTTTTTATGTTTCCTGCAAGCTTCCTCTCATACTTTATTTTCCCCCTCTTAATTAGACCCTTTGTCCTCATCTGCTGAATTCTAAATTTCTCCAATCCTCAGGTTTGCTGCTTTTTCTCACCAATTTATATGCCTCTTCCTTGGATTTAACACTATCCTTAATTTCACTTGTGAGCTACCTTCCAGGAAGACTGGATCAACTGGGCTTGTATTCACTGGAGTTCAGAAGAATGAGAAGGGACCTCATAGAAACGTTTAAAATTCTGATGGGTTTAGACAGGTTAGATGCAGGAAGAATGTTCCCAATGTTGGGGAAGTCCAGAACCAGGGGTCACAGTCTAAGGAAAAGGGGTAAACCATTTAGGACCGAGATGAGGAGGAACTTCTTCACCCAGAGAGTGGTGAGCATGTGGAATTCTCTACCACAGAAAGTTGTTGAGGCCAATTCATTAAATATATTAAAAAAGGAGTTAGATGTAGTCCTTACTACTAAGGGGATCAAGGGATATGGTGAGAAAGCAGGAATGGGGTACTGAAGTTACATGTTCAGCCATGAACTCATTGAATGGCAGTGTAGGCTAGAAGGGCCGAATGGCCTGCTCCAGCACCTATTTTCTATGTTTTTTTTCTATGTTTCCCCTTTTTATTTTTTACTCCAGACAGGGATGTACAATTGTTGAAGTTCATCCATGTAATCTATAAATGTCTGCCATTGCCTATCCACTGTAAGTATAATTTGCCACTCTATCCTAGCCAATTCACATCTCATACCATCAAAGTTACCTTTCCTCAAGTTCAGGACCCTAGTCTCTGAATTAACACTGTCACTCTCCATCTTAATAAAGAATTCTACCATATTACGGTCACTCTTCCCCAGGAGGCTTCGCACAACAGGATTGCTAATTAGTCCTCTCTCATTACACAACACCCAGTCTAGGATGGCCAGCTCTCTAGTTGGTTCCTCGACATATTGGTCTAGAAAGCCATCCCTAATACACTCCAGGAAATCCTCCTCCACCGCATTGCTACCAACTTGGTTAACCCAATCTATATGTAGATTAAAGTCACCCATGATAACTGCTGTACCTTTATTGCATGCATCCCTAATTTCTTGTTTGATGCCATCCCCAACCTCACTACTACTGTTTGGTGGTCTGTACACAACTCCCACTAGCATTTTCTGCCCTTTGGTGTTCCGCAGCTCTACCCATACAGACTCCACATCATCCAAGCTAATGTCCTTTCTTACTATTGCGTTAATTTCCACTTTAACCAGCAACGCTACCCACCCCTCCTTTTCCTTCCTGAATGTTGAACACCCCTGGATGTTAAGTTCCCAACCTTGGTCACCCTGGAGTCATGTGTCCGTAATCCCAATTATATCATAATCGTTAATAGCTGCCTGCGCAGTTAATTCATCAACCTTATTACGAATACTCCTCGCATTGAGGCACAGTGCCTTCAGGCTTGTTGTTTTACCACTCTTTGTTCCTTTAGAATTTTGCTGTAATGTGGCCCTTTTTGATTTTTGCCTTGGATTTCTCTGCCCTCCACTTTTACTATTCTCCTTTCTATCTTTTGCTTCTGCCCCCATTTTATTACCCTCTGTCTCCCTGCATATGTTCCCATCCCCCTGCCATATGAGTTTAACCCCTTCCCCAACAACACTAGCAAACACTCCCCCGAAGACATTGGTTCCGGTCTATGCCCTCTGGTTATTGACCTAACTGCTAAAGGAAATAGGTCCTTTCTATCCACTCTAATTTTATTCACTTCAATTAGATCTCCCCTCAGCCTCCTCTGTTCCAAAGGAAACTCCAGCCTATCCAATCTTTCCTCAGCTAAGCTTTGCAATCCTCATAAATCTCCTCTATGCCCTCTCTAGCGCAATCACATCTTTCCTGCAATGTGGTGACCAAAACTGTACGCAGTACTCTAGCTGTGGTCTAACTAGTGTTTTATATAGTTCAAGCATAATCTCCCTGCTCATATTCTATACCTCGGCTAATAAAAGAAAAATATTCCATATGCCTTCTTAACCACCCGTCCTGTTACCTTCGGGGATCTGTGGACTTGCACTCCCAAGGTCCCTCTGATCCTCTTTTCAGTATCCTACCATTTATTGTATTGCTTATTTAGCCCTTCCCAAATGCATTACCTGACACTTCTCCAGATTGAATTCCATTTAACCTTTTTTTTGCCCACCTGATCAGCCCATCGATAGCTTCCTGTAATCTACTGCTTTCTTCCTCACTATCAACCACACAGCCAATTTTTGTATCATCTGCAAACTTCTTAATCATGTCCCCTACATTGGTCTAAATCATTGATATAGACCACAAAAAGCAAGGGACCTAGTACTGAGCCCTGTGGAATCCCATTGGAAACTGCCTTCCAGTCACAAAAACACCCATCAACCGCTACCCTTTGCTTCCTGTCACTGAGCCAATTTTGGATCCAACCTGCCACTTTCCTTTGGATCATAAGTTTTCTGACCAGTTTTCCATGTGGGACCTTGTCAAAAGCCTTGCTAAAATCCATGTAGACAACATCAAACTCACTCCTCTCATCGACCTTCCTGGTTACTCAAAAAATTTAAGTTGGTCAGATAACGCCTTCCTTTAACAAATCCATGCTGACTGTCCTTTATTAATCCATGCCTTTCTAAATGCCGATTAACACGGTCCATCAGAACTTTTCCCCCCGATAATGTGCCCACAAGAGGTTAGGCTGACTGGCCTGTAATTACTCGGTTCATGCCTTTCTCCCTTTTTAAACAATGGATATGGGAAGTTGGCCCAACAAGTGTAATGAAATTTGTTGTGTATTATAGCATGTGCCCTTAATGCCAGAAAGTTATCATTGTGTTGTGCATGGACTATAAACAGACATAATGCCATACACACATGAAGCTTAAACACCAAAGCAAAGCACCACAGTAGCAGCCTGGGCCCTCAATCTGGAAGCTTCTCATAAGAATATCAAAATCTAGAACACAGACTTAACAAAAACTTAATGTTTTAAAAAAAAAACAATTAAATGTTCAACGTTTACTTGAGGGAGGGGGGTAGCTGACAAAAACAAGAATCAGCCAGGCTAAAATGGTGCATCTTTGAAACTGTTCAGCTATTTTGACCATGATCACCTACAAAAAAAAATGCAATGACTACGGTCTGGTGTTATGCATTCAGATGGAAAATGCTACTGTATTCCTGTGTAGGGTTAAAATTTACAAGCATTGCTGTGTCAAGTAAACAATCTAGTGTACAGCACCGACTGGTGGTCACCAAACTGTACAACTCTTCAGCGTAAAGCAAACTCTTGTACTGTAAAAAGTTTTAAAATAAGTTAATATTTAAAAAATAATGACTTAGAAATAATGTGGGAAAACCATGCTTTACCCCCAAGTCTTCCACAGAAATTCCTTGAGTGCCATTTAACAACTGAAGAGTGTATGCTATGCAATGGATTTTCAATTGGATGTTTCTACAGGTTTTGTGCATTTTAGAATGCAACATTTTATTTTAAGCCAATAAAGATGAATTATTAAAAAAGTGCCTAGTCAAACTAAAATATTGTTTCCCAGGAAACGGGCTGGCAATTTAAATATTTTAATGAGGCTGGCTGCCTTTGATTTAACCTGTTTTACAGATTTAACAGCGACAGGAAATCCGGCAGCTGAAGTGAGGTGAGGACAGCTTTGAGGATAAGGGAAGTGCCTTTACAGCGCTGCTCGTGAGCCAGGAGCAACAAGAGTGCTCCCTCCTGGCCAATGTTCCCTTTAAGCTACATGACCATACAGCATTCCAGGGATCCTGCACAGCCGGTAAGCTGGCTTCTAAATTGAAAACACTGCGCATGCCCTTTTGAATGGGCTGCACAGCCTGTTAAGGGGCCGCATGACCCCACCCCCCCCCCCAAGCTTACCAAACCACCCCCCCCACCCACTAAATCCAGACTATTGTATACAACCGAGGCTCCCCTCAGATAGGGACGAAAATAGTGCTGCAATGTGTTTTGTTGAGTACTTAAACAAGAACAAAAGATAATTAAATTTTGTAATAAACACTTAAATAATATATTACATTGCAACTGGTAGTAATAGCTTGATTGAAATAGTCTACTGTATTCCAGCATCTTTTATTGCACTGCACAAGCAGCATTACTCCAAAATGAACATGTGAAATGTAGTACTCAATTATTTGCATGGCTATAACCATGGTAGAAAGGAATTTTCCCTCTTAAATACATATTTACATATCTTCATAATCATGTAACAAAATGAGAAAAATATCTGACGTAATTCCTATTTTCTGTAAGGTCATAAGTGAATTTGCAACCTCTGTGGGCCAAACAGGGTCATTGCACCCATCCACCAGGATTATACTGCTTGGGAACGTCAACAGGATTCTACTGCATCGTCAACACCTTCACCAAGCCATATGAATGCATGGGCCTCATGCTAAACATCCGTAAAACAAAGATCCTCCACCAACCTGACCCCGCCACACAACACTGCCCCCCGGTCATCAAAATCCACGGCTCAGCCTTGGACAACGTGGACCATTTTCCATACCTCGGGAGCCGACTATCAGCAAGGGCAGACATCGACGACGAGGTCCAACACCGCCTCCAGTGTGCCAGCACAGCCTTCGGGTCGCCTGAGGAAGAGTGTGTTTGAAGACCAGGACCTCAAATCTGGCACCAAGCTTATGGTCTACAGGGCAGTAGTGATACCCACCTTCTTATATGGCTCAGAGACGTGGACTATATACAGCAGACACCTCAAAGCGCTGGAGAAGTATCACCAGCGCTGCCTCCCCAAGATCCTACAAATCCACTGGGAGGACAGACGCATCAACGTCAGTGTCCTCGCCCAGGCCAACATCACCAGCATTGAAGCACTGACCACACTCGACCAGCTCCGTCGGGCGGGCCACATTGTCCGCATGCCCGACATGAGACTCCCAAAGCAAGTGTTCGACTTGGAACTCTTACACGGCAAGCAAACCCGAGGTGGGCAGAAGAAACATTTGAAGGACACGCTCAAAGCCTCCTTGATAAAGTGCAACATTCCCACTGGCACCTGGGAATCCCTGGCCCAAAACCGCCCAAAACCACCCAAAGTGGAGGAAGAGCATCCGGGAGGGCACTGAGCACAGAGACTCGTCGCCAAAAGCATGCAGAAACCAAGCACAGACAGCGGAAGGAGCATGTGGCAAACCAGGCTCCCCACCCACCTTTTCCTTCAACCACTGTCTGCCCCACCTGTTAGAGACTGTAATTCCCACAGCCACCTGAGAACTCACTTTTAGAGTGGAAGTCTTCCTCGATTTCGAGGGACTGCCTATGATGATGATGATGACTGCTTGGGAAGCATTTTTATCTGCTGTTATGTTTCTCTAATGCAGCATTTTATTTTGAAACAGAATTTAATCTTTCAATAGTAAAAAAACTGCTGACCGCAGAACAGTCAGCAATAGTGGATTACATGAAATATCAAAATGACCAATGTGATGAGCACAACCTGTTGCACATTAAATTGAGCAACTACATAATCTAAAAATATATACACATATGCGAACACATTATATAAATAAGTAGGTTTATAAATAAAACACACACATATATGCATTTTTGAGAAGTTAACTATGAGAGGAACAATACTTCACAAAATTAGATTATTACATTTAGGGATTTGTCTCTATGCTGCCAAAGGGGGCCCTTGGTGTAATATATACTGTTGAGCTAAATGGACTTTCAATCAGGCGGTCATATGTGGGAGAAAAGTTTGGTAATTAAAGCCATGATTTAGTATCTTTAAAGCACTTGCATTTCACTTGTGATCAATAGCAAGTCTGGCTATTAACAGACCAAAGCATAACTTCCTGTTTGTATGTGGGTTGTCTACCTGTCCAGGATTATATTAGAAGTCGAAGTGACAGCCTTAAGCTGAATTCTGGGAGCTGTATTCCGCCAGTGTGAAATGCAGAGAGTGACACTGGTACATTCTGGGAGTCCGCTACTGGAATGCAACCTCAAGCTTTAAAGACCCTGCGTAAAGAAAATTTCTTGGAGGAATTTCTAACATACAATGGCTGATTTTATGGATGCATTCAGTAATTTGTTTCACCCAGAATTCTATTTTTTTTTAAAAAACAGACTGAACTTATAAATATTCTTTATAAAGCTACAGTATTTACTCAGCTGGAAGAAATAAAAATGGCACCTTGAATGACTGAAATGAACAAATGCAACGACATGATTGGTTGAAATTGCAGGCTTTCAAGGTTGCTTTTGTGTGGTTTCTGTAGGATCTTTTCTGACTTTCTATTCAATAAATCTGTGTGCTTAAGTGTGTATTTAGCCAAGGAGAAAAGTAGGACACATGATTTTTTTCCCCCTTGTATTAGTTTTAATGTATGTGATACTATACGGAAGACTTCAATTATGATATGGATTTTTGTGACATTGGCCCAGATTATGCGGTCAGCTGCAAATTGACGGCGCTCACCATGAACTCAAAGAAAACTGCCCACAAAGATCTAGCCATCTTTGTGGTGTCAATTTCACCTTTCCAGGCATTAACGTGATTTTTGGTGCCAAGTCTGCAGATTTCAAGCGTCCAGCAAGACTGATTTCATCAACCAGGCTAAGCAGTAAATCACACTGAAGAATTCTCTCAGCCAGTAAACCAGGAAGTAAAAAGCACCGATTATTGTTAACTTTTTAATCATTTTACAGAGAGCAAAGATTGGGATATACACCATACAGATAGGATTAAGGTAGAAGCTGAAATATTTAAACAGTGGACATTCCACAAATATTAAATTAGTTTTTCAGGGCCAGAGAGGTTGTTCAGCAGTAATTATGATTTATTACACCGCTAAAAATGCAGATACATCTCACTCAACTTTTTTGGTGGTGGGGTGGGGGGGGGGGGGGTCTTTAAAAAGCGATATTACAACGTAAAATGGTAAATTCACATCAAATCACCGATTCGGTCTTATTGGCGACTTGAGCAGAATATCACCAATGACAGCAAACTCTGGATTTCTGCATTTAACTACACATGTGTAGACTCCGGAAGTTGTTGTAAGTTTCATTGGGTAATGATAGCAAACACAAACAGTTTTACCTCTATTATATGCTCAAAATTCAGGCTATTAATTTGAAGGTAATGGACAGAATAATTAACATCCATTTTAAGCATACTGTCAAAACCTTCGAACCCTACAAAACTCATCTTGCAATAAAGCAGATACATACTTTTTCAACTTTATATGATTGATGGCATCCAATGCACAAAATAAATTGTTTTACTCGGGCTGTCCACTAATTGCAGCTAATTTCTACAACTAACACGAGTACCTAGGTAGGAATACGTTTTTGTTCATCAGCCCAGAGTTTTAACTTACTAAAAAAAAATATGTTCCTGGGATGTGGGCGCTGCTGGCAAGGCTAGCATTTATTACCCATCCTTAATTTCCCTGGAGAAGGTGCTGGTGAGCCACCTTCTTGAACTGCTGCAGTCCGTGTGATGAAGGTACTCCCATAGTGCTGTTCGGGAGGGTGTTCCAGGATTTTGACCCACTGACGAAGGAATGGCAATATAATTCCAAAGATGATGTGTGACTTGGAAGGGAACTTGCAGGTTATGTTGTTCCCGTGTGCCTGCTGCCCTCATCCTTCTAGGTGGTGTAGGTCGCAGATTTGGGAGGTGGTGTCATTGAAGAAGCCTTGGCAAGTTGCTGCAGTGCATCTTGTAGATAGTACACACTGCAGCCACATTGCACTGGTGGATGAGGGAGTGAATGCTTAAGGTAGTGGATGGGATGCCATTCAAGCGGGTTGCTTTGTCCTGGATGGCGTCCAGCTTCTTGAGTGTTGTTGGAGCTGCACTCATCCAGGCAAGTATTCCATCACACTCCGGACATGTACCTTGTAGATGGTGGAATGGCTTTGGCAAGTCAAAAGGTGAAACACTCGCCACAGAATACCTGCTCTTGTTGCCACAGTGTTTATGTATTGGTCCAGTTAAGTTTCTGGTCAATGGTGACCGCCCCCACCCCCCCGCGAGGATGCTGATAGTTGGAGGATTCGCCGAGGATAATGCCACTCAATATCATGGGGCGGTGGTTAGACTCTCGCTTCTTGAAGATAGTCATTGCCTGGCACTTTTGTGGCACGAATGTTACTTGCCACTTATCAGTCCAAGCCTGAATACAGGCATGGACTGCTTCATTACCCAAGGAATTGTGAATGGAACAGAACATTGTGCAATCATCAGCGAACATCCCCACTTCTGACCTCATGATGGAGGAAAGATCATTGATGAAGTAGCTGAAGATGGTTGGGCCTAGGACACTTCCCTGAGGAACTCCTGTAGCGACATCCTGGGGCTGTGATGATTGACGTCCAACAACCACAACCATCTTCCTTTGTGCTAGTTATGACTCCAGCCAGTGGAGAGTTTTCCCTGGTTCCCATTGACTTCAATTTTACTAGGGCTCCTTGATGCCACACTTGGTCAAATGCTGCCTTGAGCAGTCACTCTCACCTCACCTCTCGAATTCAGCACTTTTGTCCATGTTTGGACCAAGGTTGTAATGAGGTCTGGAGACGAGCGTTCCTGTCAGAATCTAAACTGAGCATCAGTGAAAAGGTTATTGGGTGAGTAAGTGCCACTTAATAGCACGGTCAACGATACCTTCCATCACTTTGTTGATGATTGAGAGCAGACCGATGAGGCAGTAATTGGCTGGATTGGATTTGTCCTGCTTTTTGTAGACAGGACATACCTGGGCAGTTTTCCACATTGTCTGATAGATGCCAGTGTTGTAGCTGTAACTGGAACAGCGTGGCTAGAGGCGCAGCAAGTTCTGGAGTACAGGTCTTCAGCACGACAGCTGGGTTGTTGTCCGGGCCCATAGACTTTGCTGTATCCAATGCACTCAGCCGTTTCTTGATATCACGTGCAGTGAATCGAATTGGCTGAAGACTGACTTCTGCGATGGTTGGGACCTCAGGAGGATGCCGAGGTGGATCAACCACTCGGCATTTCTGTCTGAAGATGGTTACAATCCAGCGTTGTCTTTTGTACTTATGTGCTGGGCTCTGCCATCGTTGAGGATCGGGATATTCATGGAGCCACCTCCTCCAGTCAGTTGTTTAATTATCCACCACCATTTATGACTGGATGTGGCAGGAGTGCAGAACTTTGATCCGATCCATTGATTATGGGACCGATTAGCTGTCTACAGCATGCTGCTTCTGCTATTTAGCATGCAGTTCTATACTGCAGATTCTCCACTTTGGCACTTCATTGCTCCTGGCATGCACTTCTGCACTCTTCAGGTGAACCAGGATTGGTCCCCTATGTAATGTATTTGCTTCATGGGTTCTTTGCTTAAGAATTCATAGCAACACATTGCTACTAAGAACTAATACAAAAGCAAAATACTGTGGATGCTGGAATCTGAAATAAAAACAGAGAATGCTGGAAATATCAGCAGGTCAGGCAGCATTTGTGGAGCAAAAAACAGAGTTAACGTTTTGGGTTGACTACCCTTCGTCAGAACTGCCGAATGTTCGAAAAGAGACATTCTTAAGCAGTGAAAGGAAGAACAAAAGGGAAGGTCTGTGATAGGGTGGAAGGCAGTAGAGATTAGAGAGACAAAAGGAATGATGGCCAAATTGAAATGGTAATGACAGAAGTCAGAAAAAGGTTAATCTGGATAGGGTGTGAATGGCATAGTAATGACCAGCTGCCATTATAGACAAAGAGAAAAAGGAGAGAGAAGAAAGAAAAGAAAAACATAAGATGTGGGAGCGGGGCGGGGAGGCAAAAGTGGCCAGGGGTTATGCTCTGAAATTGTTGAACTCTATGTTGAGTCCAAAAGGCTGAAAAGTGCCCAAACAAAAGATGAGGTGCTGTTCCTCGAGCTTCATTGGAACAGTGGAGGAGTCTGAGGATGGAGATATCAGAGTGGGAGTGGAGTGAAGAATTAAAGTGACAGGCAACACATTACCAGTTCATCCACCAGGCTCACTACCACATGCCTCATCATGGATCCCCTAAACCCAACTGGCTGGGGTTTTATTGAGTCTTATGAACATCATGTGACTGGCTAAGCCACTCACAATTTAACAGCTCTACAAACCCATGACCGTACTTAAAGGTGCATATATTACACCCTGACTTGATGGTAATGGTAGTGAGGGATATGCCAGGCCAGCAGGTTAGATTGTGGTGTAATGTAATTCTGCTGCTGCTGATAGCCCACAGTGCCTCATGGATGCCCAGTTTTGAGCTGCTAGATTTGTTCTGAATCTATCCCATTTAGCATAGTGGCTGTGCCACACAACATGATGGAGGTCGTCATCAGTGTGAGGACAGAACTTCGTCTCTACAAGGATTATGTGGTGGTCACTGCTACCAATGCTTCATGGACAGATGCATTGGCAACAAGTAGATTGGTGAGGTCAAGTAGGTTTTTCAATAGTGTTGGTTCTCTCACTACCTGCTGCAGACCCAGTCTGACAGCTGTCGTTCACGACTCCCAGCTCAGTCAGTAGTGGTACTACTGAGCCACTCTTGATGATGGATGTTGAAGTCCCCCTCCCAGAGTATATTCTGTGCCCTTGCTACTCTCAGTGCTTCTTCCAAGTGGTGTTCAACATGGAGTACTGATTCATCAGCTGAGGGAGGGCAGTAGTTGATAATCAGATGAGTTTTCCTTGCCCATGCTTGGCCTGAAGCCATGAAAGTTCATGGGGTCTGGAGTCAGTGTTGAGGACTGTATACCACAGTGTCACCACCTCTGGTGACAGGCCACAACCAGGGATGGTGATGAAGGAGTCTAAAAGGTATGATTCTGTGAGTATGACTATGTCAGGCTGTTGCTTGACTAGTCTGAGGGACAGCTTTCCCATTTTGGCACAAGTCCCCAGATGTTAGCGAGAAGGACTTTGCAGGGTCAACTAGGCTGGGTGTGCTGTCTGTGGTGAGTGCCTAGGATTTGAAAGAGGTAGATGCAGTAATTGTATCCATTAAATAGATAATTAAAACCAAGATTAACTGAGGTTAAAACATTTTAATCATGAGATTAACGGAGATCGTTTTTTTTTAATTCACCGGGGCAGCCCTAATTTCTACATCCTGATTTTAGTTTTTGTGGGCAAATTGGATCATAATAGGTTCAATTTCAAAATACTGCTGACTGAATGAGGTGATGTGTAGAGAAATAGTAGTCGACAACTATTCTAATTCAAACAACTTAACAAGTTTACCAAATAAAACACTATTTTAATTTTGATTGTTGCAACATATGCACAAAGACAACAGTATTGTGGGTGCCCAATCCGGGCTGCCCTTGCTACTGAACGCTGCCCTCACAACTATCGCATAGAATCATAGAAATTTACGGCACAGAAGGAGGCCATTGTGTCTGTGCCAGTCAAAAAGAGCTATCCAGCCAAAGCATTCTGAAAGATTCTGCCCGTTTCAATGTGGCACCCAAGGCCTCAATGGAAGCAGTTGGAACTTCCAAGAAACATAGACTACCCGAAGAAGCTCCGTCATGGAGGCCTCTGTTTCAGATAGTCTTGGAGCGGTCATATGAAGCCAAGGTGGGCTACAGTGCTGCTAATCTGTCCATCATTAGAGGAGTCCAGCATCACTGTGTGTGGTATACTCGATGTGTTTTCTGCAGTACACTGACTGACACGTTCTCTGGTGCTTGGACATATATTTGAATGTCTACAAATGTCCTTTCAAAAGTTGCACCCAAGCGATCTGGTTCCCCAGAGTCTCAGCCAAGGAATAACATCTCATGTTCCAGCCCCAGTTGCTCCTGTTCACTCATTCTCTGTACATAAGAACATAAGACATAGGAGCAGGAGAAGGCTATACAGCCCGTCGAGCCTGCTCCGCCATTTAATACGATCATGGCTGATCTGATCATGGACTCAGGTCCACTTCCCTGCCCGCTCTCCATAACCCCTTATTCCCTTATCGGTCAAGAAACTGTCTATTTCTGTCTTAAATTTATTCAATGTCCCAGCTTCCACAGTTCTGAGGCAGCGAATTCCACAGATTTACAACCTTCTGGCGCAGTCTCTAATTGCTCCGGGTCAGAATCTCGGAGCTGGTGCTTGACAGGGATAGATTGAGTGGTGGCTGTGTGCTGCAGTCAGCAAGGTAAAGTAGTTGTTCTTCCATATCCAAAGGATGAAGGGAGCTTAGAATGGGTTTCTGAGAAGCAGAGTTCAAATGCCATTTTCAGTCGAAGTGACATAAGATTTCATGATACAGTTTTCTATCTAACATGTAATGTGGGGTACAGTAGGATGAGGAGAGAGGTGAATGTCATCATAAACCTGCACCTGGTACCCTCCCTCCTACCTCTCCATCTCCAACATTCTATTTGGCCTCCCTTCCCAAGATTTGTAGAGCTTCCTCCTTTTAGGGGATGAGAGGATAGAGGATTCAGGTCCACCACTTGTGGCTGTTCTCATTCTGCTATTATGGACTGTTTTTTGCTTTAAAAGAATGCAGAAGTGAGAACTGTCTTTGGTTACAATGCAATAAAGTAAAATCTAGCTTCCACTATGCAGTCTTGCCATGAGCGGAATAGCAGGTGCATGCATCACGCAATTAAGATTTCACGTGAGGCTTTTAATGCGGTAAATGAGCATACGTCTGCGAATGAAGGAACAGGTGAAGGATGAGGATATAAAGGGCATGATACTGCCTTCTGGACATTGACGATAAGCAATTCAAACATTTTAAAACTCTGAGGAAGTTATTGCAAGTGGCGAACATGCTCAGTACAGTGCACTTTTAACAGGTGCAGGTGGCTCTTACCTTGCGTAATCTGGTACAGTCATTTGTGCAGCAAGGAGTGGTCATGTGTGGGTGATTGAGTTGACACTGACTGTCCTAGCCAGTCCCTGCGCTGCTCTCCTTGCAAGCCTGCATTGCTCCATGCCAAACAGTGCCTTCCCCCCTCTGCCTGACTTCATGCAGAAACAGGTCGACACCTTCAGCAGTGAACCTGGGTCCTCCATGCCTTCCTGCAGATCTCGAAAACATTACTGAAATTGTTGTGCATGCAAACCAAACAATATGTCGTATCCTATTTAATCTACTGCATGGCTTTAAATCCCCCAGCCCAAAATGATGAACTCCTAATGACTAATGTTTCTAACTGCAGTGAAACTAGGGCTTTTTTATTAGAATAAAGGTGGTTAACGAGATCTGATGGAGGGGTTTAAAAAAAGTTTTGATCAGGTATACAGGGAAAAACTATTTATACTGCTCGGCGAGTCAGTAACTAGAGAGCATAAATTTGGATGATACCAAAACAATGAAGGGAGACAGTCAGATACTTTTTTTATGTAGAGTATTGTTAAGACTTGGAATAAGCTACCAGGAACAGTAGTGGAAGCAGATTCCATAACAGTTTTTAAAAAGGAGAGTGGATAAATATTTGAAAAGTAAAAATTTTAAAGGGTGTGGGCACCAAACATACAAGAGTTTCATCTCCCAGCATGGATATTCCTCTACCAGATGCGGACGAACAAAAAAAAAAAATAGTTAGACATCAAAAATGACTTTGTATTTCAGCTCAATTAATAAAATAAAACTTATTTCTGCCATAAGTTTTATTTTAAATACTTACAAATTCAATGATCTGACTTTTTTTTTAAACGATCGTTCATGATGAATTATATTATAGTTTCAATTATCAAAATACTTAGAGGCAAGGTTGCGGATTATAACAAAATTATGTTTCCGTTTGAAACAGGCGAGTTATCTCTGTGTTGCCAGGTATTGTGGCTCAATACTAACATTGTTTGCATATGTACTCATCAAGTAGAAAAATCAGTGAGAAATATTTTAAAACTGAACCATTCATAGTGGAAGCATCCCAAAGATGAAGTTTGATACTTATGTTGCTATATAATCAACTGATCTTCTTTCACTTGTCTAGGCTGTTAAGCGTTAATTCGAATAATAAGCAAATATGCCACACTGCTGTCACTTTTACATCACTGAACTGCTTCCAATTGGTTGGACAATAGGAAAAGTAACAGTAAAATTGCTCATCTGCAAGATTTGGGCATACTCAGCTGCTCCTAAGTTGGTGGCAAAAGTGCCAAGCTGAGTAGTCAGCCCAGCTCCAGTAACTATTTAGCTTTGTCGTTGATGGCATTAGATCATAGCCATCTAGCAAAACCTCTATTTAGAGAGGGTCTGTTGCCACCAATGGCAAGTGCTATGGGTCCTTTACAGTGAATGCTTGCTGTCAAGGACAACTCTGGGATATGGAAAGTTTTCGCTCATTCATTATCCCCCTGTCTTATTCAGTATCTTCAAAAACACATGCAACAAAAATTTAATCAAATTAGGAAAGAATGACCATGATTAACATACGGATACAGTGAATGAGGATTTTTATCTTAATCAAATTTAGTTTCATCAAAGGTGCAACCCTATATAACACTCAATTCAGAGCCTTCTTTTATTCAACTGAATACCACCAAATTACTGAGAGAAACAAACACACCCTACCCTATAGATCTTATATGCCACTATTGGTTGTATAGCAGTCATCAAAAAGCCATTTATTGTGAAGTAATAGGATTAAGGTGTAACAACTGCACCAAAAGGCTATAAACACTCGGTGGGGCCAAGTTTCGGCCTGAGTTGCTCCTGTTTTTTTTGGAGCAACTGGTTTAGAATGGAGTATCTTAGAAATTGCAATTCTCGGCATTTAGTTTGCTCCAGTTCTAGTCAGTTAGAACAGATTTTTTTTTTCCCCAAAGGGGCCGTGTCCGGCCACTTACCCCCATTTTGAAAGTTTAGGCAGTGAAAACATACTCCAAACTAACTTAGAATGGAGTAAGTGTAGATTTTTGTACGCTCAGAAAAACCTTGTCTACACTTAGAAAATCAGGCGTAGGTTACAAATCAGGCGTAGGGAATGGGGGGGGGGGGGGGGTTTAAAAGGGAAGTATACAAACATTAAACACTTCAGTTTTACAAATAAAGAGCCATCATCAATAATAAATGATAAATACATCAATAAATCAACCAATAAATCAATCAAAAAAAATTAATAAAAAGAAATAATTAAAAAAAAATAAAACAAAACATTTTCTACTTACCGACTGCAGCACCGGGAGTCCTCCAACAGCGTGCTGGGACGGCCCCCCACCAACCCCCGTGTGTCTCTGTCAGTGTCTCTCACTCTGTCTGTCAGTGTCTGTGTTTCTGACAGCGAGGGGAGGGAAGGAGAGAGGAGGGAGGGAGGGAGAGAGGAGGGAGGGAGAGAGGAGGGAGGGAAGGGGAGGGAAGGAGAGAGGGAAGGAGAGAGGAGGGAGGGAAGGAGAGAGGAGGGAGGGAAGGAGAGAGGAGGGAGGGAAGGAGAGAGGAGGGAGGGTAGGAGAGAGATGGGGAGGGGAGGGAAGGGGAGGGGAGGGAAGGGGAGGGGAGGGAAGGGGAGGGAAGGAGGGGGATAGGGAGGGGGGAAGGAGAGCGGAGAGGGGAGGGGAGGGGAGGGGAGGGAGGGAGGGAAGGAGGCTGAATGGCCGGGCCCAAGACTTCGAGCTGGATTTACAGGTAGGTGGCGTTGGGTCTTGGGTCCCGGGTCCGGGTCGCGGAGATCGGGGGGGGTGGAGCGGAGGTCGGGTCGCCGGGGCGTGGGGGAGCGGAGGTCGGGTCGGGTCCGGGGAACAGGAGTCAAGTCCAGTCGGGTGGGAGGTGAGCCTTATCCACGCAGCCCCAGTGAGGCCATTCAGCCAGGGCTAGGGGCTGCGTGCTTCGGGCCCCTCCCACAGTTTTGGACGCCTGGAGCTACTGCACATGTGCGCCCACGTGCAGAGGTCCCGGCACTGTTTTCAGCGCAGGGACCTAGCTCCGCCCCCCACAGCTCATGCTGCGCCGCGCCCAGCTCCAGAGGACCTGCAGGCAGCCGGAGAATGTGTGTTTTTTAGGTGCACTTTGTGGCGCGAAAAACGGGCGTCCAGGTAACGGCGCGGCCCGAAACTTGGGCCCAGTATATGGGATAGTCAGTTAAGGAATAAAAATACAAATCATATAAAAGTTACATTTAGCTTTTTAAATTTAATGATATACCAGATACACGAGAAAAGCTACCAAGCATGACTTTTGAGAACTCTCCTATAGTATTTCTTTTATCTGAAATAATATATCACAGTATTGTTAGGTCTTGTAAGACCAAACAGACCGAATCACGTATAATTAAGGAGAAATATTCCAAGCTGGTAAAATTTAAAAATTACTTTGCAATACTAAAACACAATGTGTAACTTTACAATATTAAATATTTTTATAGCAAAGTATCACATTATCGGAGGGTGAGGAACAGAACACTTTCTTCTATTAAGAGATTTCAGCATTTATTTACACAAAGACAGTGAAGTGCATCTTGCCGTTGAGAAAAATGATATTTATCTAATAATGGACTTCCTCAGAGAGTGAGCATTCAACAGACATTATGCTAAATGATTACCAGAACTACACATTGAAATAACTTAAAGAAATGAAAAGTAGCTTATCTTTACAATTTTTGACTAAGGTTCAACATAAAAGGTTTTCACTGAAGGCAATTTTTGATCAAATACTATAGCCCTTTTGAGGCCAATAGAGCAAAGGATCAATCTGTCCTTTACTTCATATTATAATACAACACAAGTAAAAATTATTGTTCCAAGGGGGTTTACTCCCAGTACCACATGCGAGTGAGTACAGAAACAGAAGATAGTGCAGGTGAATGTGTGGCTGGAGACATGACACAGGAGGGAGGCCTTCAGATTCCTGGGGCATTGGGACTAGTTCTGGGACAGGAGGGATCGACACAAGCTGGACAGGTTGCACTTGAACAGGGCTGGGACCAAGTCCTTGCAGGGAGATTATATGGGCCCCAAGTTTCCACACGATAAAAAACGGGCGCCCCTCCGAGCTGGGCGCCCGTTTTTCGCGCTGAAAAAAAAACGCGTGATTCTGGAGCGACCTGCAGCTCCATGTCTGCTTGGCGCGGCGCCCAGGGGGGCGGAGCCTAGCACTCGCGCCGATTTTGTAAGTGGGAGGGGGCGGGTACCATTTAAATTAGTTTTTTTCCTGCCGGCAACCCTGCGCGTGCGCGTTGGAGCGTTCGCACACGCGCAGTGTAAAGGAAACATTGGCACTCGGCCATTTTTGTAGTTCTTTGTAGCTGTTTAATTTTTGAACATTTTTTAATAAAAGCACATTGCTATCAGCACATCAGCACTGAGGCTTCTTGCAGCAGTGAGAAGGCTGCAGGAAGCCTCAGAAAGTTGAGGCAGCCATTTCCCTACCTCCCCCGGCCGCCGTCGGGAACGGCTTCCTCCTCTTCCCCCCCCCCCCCCGGCGGGAACGAACGGCTGCCTCCTTTCCCCCTCCCCCCCCCTCCGCGGGAACGAACGGCTGCCTCCTTTCCCCCCCCCCGCGGGAACGAACGGCTGCCTCCTTTCCTTCCCCCCCACCCCCCCGCGGGAACGAACGGCTGCCTCCTTCCCCCCACCCCCCGCGGGAATGAACGGCTGCCTCCTTCCCCCCACCCCCCGCGGGAACGAACGGCTGCCTCCTTTCCTTCCCCCCCACCCCTCCGCGGGAACGAACGGCTGCCTCCTTCCCCCCACCCCCCGCGGGAATGAACGGCTGCCTCCTTCCCCCCCCCCGCGGGAACGAACGGCTGCCTCCTTCCCCCCACCCCCCGCGGGAACGAACGGCTGCCTCCTTTCCTTCCCCCCCCACCCCCCCGCGGGAACGAACGGCTGCCTCCTTTCCTTCCCCCCCCACCCCCCCGCGGGAACGAACGGCTGCCTCCTTCCCCCCACCCCCCCGCGGGAATGAACGGCTGCCTCCTTTCTCCCCCCCCACCCCCCCGCGGGAACGAACGGCTGCCTCCTTCCCCCCACCCCCCCGCGGGAATGAACGGCTGCCTCCTTCCCCCCCCCCCCGCGGGAATGAACGGCTGCCTCCTTCCCCCCACCCCCCGCGGGAACGAACGGCTGCCTCCTTCAACCCCCCCCCCCCCCGCCGCGGGAACGAACGGCTGCCTCAACTTGTGAGGCTTCCTGCAGCATTCTCCCTGGCTGAAGCACTTTCACACAGGTAGAAATTTTTATTCAGGTTGGATTTATTTGTATAATATTTGTATAAGTATAAATAAGGATTTATTATAGAATTTAATGACTTCCCTTCCCCCCCCCCCCCACCTCGTTCTGGACGCCTAATTTGTAACCTGCGCCTGATTTTTTAATGTGTAGACAAGGTTTTTTCAGTTCTACAAAAATCTTCACTTGCTCCATTGTAAGTTAGTTTGGAGTACGTTTTCACTGTGGAAACTTTGAAATCAGGCGTCAGTGGCCGGACACGCCCCCTTTTGAAGAAAAAATTGTGTTCCAAAGTGAAACTGTTCTAACTGACTAGAACTGCAGAAAAAAAAATGTGGAGAATTGCAATTTCTAAGATAGTCTGTTCTCCACCAGTTGCTCCTAAAAATCAGGCGCAAATCATGTGGAAACTTGGGCCCATGATGCTGTGGGGGATGGTTTAAACTAATTTGGCAAAAGGAGGAGCACCAGCAAGAGAGGAGAAACAAAATGCATAGAAAACTGGGAGGGACAAAGAGCAACGGAACAAAGAATAGCATAAAAAGAGCAGGAATTAGGTGGAGGAAAAAAGCAAAGCTGACCAACATGGTGTTGGAATACATGCGTGGTTAATGCGAGGAGTGTTACAAATATGGTTGTTGAGTTACAGATGCAAGTTGCCACAAGGAGTTATGATATAGTGGTTATAATGGAGACCTGGTTTTAAACATGGATAGGAGTTGGACTGGGAACTAAACATTTCTGACTACAAAGTATTCAGGAGGGATAGGCGGGGGGAGGGAATGGGACGGGGGAATTGATTAAGTAAATATCACAGTTCTACAGAGGGATGATATACTTGAGGGTCCCATTTGGTTAGAGTTAAGGAACAGAGAAGGAGTTGTTATATTGCTGGGTGTTGTACTATAGATCCCCAAATGATAAGGAGATTGAAGAGTAATCTGCAGGCAAATTTGAGAAATGTAAAAATAATCGTGCAGTAATAGTAGGGGACTTTAATTACCTGAATATAGACTGGGGGAAAAACAAAGTAAAGGGCAAGGTGGGTGAAGAATTCCTAAATGTGTATAGGAGAACTTCCTTAATCAGTAAGCTTCTAGCCCAACAAGCCACTGCTGGATCTAGTTCTGGGAATAACGTAGGACAAGTATAGAGTGCTGCAGTGGGAGAACTGCTGGGTAACAGGTTTAAAGCAGCTATGGAAAGGGATGAAGATAAATCAAAAAAAGTGAAAACACCCAGCTGGAGGAGAGACAATTTCAGTGACTTGAGAAGGGGTCGAGCACAGGTGGATTAGAAACAAAGATTGGCCACAAAAACAGTTGGAGAGGAGATTTGATAGAAGTGTTCAAAATCATGACAGAGTAGAGAGAAAGAAACTATTCCCATTGGCAGAAGGGTCGCGAACCAAGGAACAGATTTAAGATGATTGGCAGAAGAACCAAAGGCGACACGAGGTGAAACTTTTTTACACAGCGAGTAGTTATAATCTTAAATGCACTGCCTGAAAGGGTGGTGGAGGCAGATTCAATCGTGGCTTTCAAAAGGGAACTGGTAAGTGCCTGAAGGAAAAATATCTGCAAGGCTACAGGGAAAGGACAGGGGATTGGAACTAGTTGAAGTGCTCTCGCAGAGAGCTGGCACCGGCTCGACGGGCTGAATGACCTCCTTCTGTGCTGAAACCATTCTATGATATTCCCATAAGGAGGAAAGATGGGGCATCCAACACTAGAGCTCCCTGGATGGCAAAGGAAATAGAGGTTAAAATAAAGCAGAAAAGGATGTTTAGGACAAATGTCAGATACAGAATATAGTAGAAAATCAGGCAGAACACAGTGCGGGGGAAATTGAAAAACGATAAAAGGGCAAAGAAAGAGTATGAGAAAAGATTAACTGGCAACATAAAAGGAAAGCCAAAAATCTTTTATAAACAAGTAGTAAAATGATAATTAAATGAATGGTGGGACCGATTTGGGAAAGGAAGAAATAAAAGAAAGACTTGCATTTATATATATATATTTTGCATAGGGGCAAAAAAGAAAATCTTATGAATGCAGAGGGCATGACTGAGGTACTGAATGAGTACTTTGCATCAGACTTCACAAAAGGAGGAAGAAGTTAATGGAGGTAATTTTTACAGACACGCTGGGAGCAGGTAGCACACAGGAAACCTGGAAGTATGGGTTTCCCAGCAAGCTGTGGAGATTTAATTCCACGTCTTATGCTATTGACAGGTTCCCTGCCCGGAAGTCTGCCTGATTGATCAGCATGGCTTCTAGTCAGGCGGGGAGTACTCCAGAAGGGGCCGCAGGACCTGGCAAGTCTGATCCCTGACCCTGGGTTTGGGGGGGGCGGAAAAGAGATCTGATGATTGGAAATTTGGGGTGGGGGAGGAAGCGCTCTTGTTCCTCCTTTCCCACAAGGAGTGCTCTCCGAGGCTGTTCTCGCCTTGCTGCAGCTGCCGGGTTTTCCCAAGGCCTTGGAAACACAGCCAGCCATAGTAAAACCTGCACAGCAGGTTAAATCCGAGGCTTCCAGCCTACTTAACATATTTAAAATGCCAACCCGCCTCTTCGGAGCGAGTTAGCTGCCTGTCTCTTGTCCTGCCTCAGGTAAAACCCAGAAGTTGATGGGTCGGAGCCAGCTTCCCAACACGCCTTAAATTTTTAGCCATTTAAAATTCCCCCCAATGTTGCAGTAGAGATTGGGGGTTGGGTGGAAATAGACATATATTGGATAGGATAAAAAGATAGAAAGAAGGTACTAAGTAGGTTGGCATTCGAAGTTAGCTAGTCACCCCATCCAGATGGGATGCATCCTAGGTCACTGACAGAAGCTAGAGTGGAGATAGGAGAAGCTCTGACCACAATCTTTCAATCCTCCTTGGATTTATGGGATTGGTGCCAGAGGACTGGAGGATTGCACATGTTACACCTCTCTTCAAAAACAGAGAGGGATAAACCTGGTAGTAACTACAGGTCAATTAATGTAACATCAGTGGTGAGAAACTACTGGAGACAATTGTTAAGGACAAAATTAATTTTCACTTGGGTTAATAAGGTATACCCTGCATGGATTTGTTAAATGCAAATCGTGTCGGACTAACCTGATGGGAGTTATTTGATGAAGTAACAGAGGTTTGATAAAGGGAGTACAGTGGATGTTAAACACATGAACTTTCAAAAAGGCATTTAATAAGGTACTGCATAACAGACTTATTTAGAAAATAGAGGCACATGATATTAAAGGGATGGTGGTAACTTGTGTATGAAATTGGCTACGGGATAGGAGGCAGAGTGAAGTGTTGAATCGATGTTTTTCTGACGGGAGGGAATTATGCAGTGGGGTGCCCTAGGAGTCGGTATTAGAATCATTGTTTCTCTTGTTATAAATGACCTGGACTTAGGTGTAGGAGTACAATTTACAATTGTGTAAATGATACAAAACTTGGTAATGTAGTAAATAGTGAACAGGATACCAGCAGACTTCAAGAGGACAGAGACAGACTGGTGAAATGGGCAAGATTCCTCGCAGATCCAATTTAATGCAAATAAGTGTGAAGTGATGCACTTGGGAGAAACGACATGGAGAGGCAGCACAATCTAAATGATACTATTTTGAGGGGACTGCAAGAGCAGAAGGACCTGAGGGTTAATGTTCCCGCTAAGCTGCGCAGTCATCTGCAAAGTCCCTCGCCAGCTTTTACATTCTAGGTACCGCACATGCGCAAAATGTGAATGGGCCACGTATTGGGGGAGACAGACTGCGCAGAAGGCAGTGCAGCCTACAGGGGATATTGCTGAGGGTACATATTCACAAATCCTTGCTGGTTGGGGGGGGGGGGGGGGGGGAGGAAGAGTTGATAAGGCAGTTAAGAAAGCTTATGGAATACTTGGCCTTGTGAATCGGGGCACTGAATACATAAACGAGCAAGTCTTGCTAAACCTTTACAAAACACTAGTTAGGTCTCAACTGAAGTATTGTGTACAATTCTGGGCACTACATTTCAGGAAGGATGTCAAGGCCCTGGAGAGGGTACAGAGGAGGTTTACCAGGATAATACCAGGGATGAGAGAGTTGAATTATGCAGAGAGATTGGAGAAACTGGAATTATTCTCCTTTGAGTAGAGGTGGTTAAAGGGAGACCCAATAGAGGTATTCAAAATGAGGAGGGGTTTTGATGGAGCAGGGGGAAACTATTTCCTCTGGCAAGCAGGTCAGTAACCTGAGGTCACAAATTTAAAATAACTGGCAAAAGGAACTAATGGGGAAATGAGGGTCGTTAAGATTTAGAATGCATGACCTGAAAAAGTGTGGAGGAATCAGGTTCCATTATAACTTTCAAAAGGCAACTGACATGTATTTGAAGAGGACTATTTTGCAGGGTTATGGGGGAAAAGCTGGGGTGTGGGAGTAAATTGCACAGCTTTTTCAAAGAATCAGCACAGGCACGGCGGGCCAAATGGCCTCATTCTATTTTGCAAGATTCAATGATTCGAAGTATGTTCAAATATATAATTGCAGGCCCCATTATGGGCCATGAATTTTTGGGAAGTGTCGTATCCATATATAATGGGCCGGATTTTGTGGCAGGAATAATGGTGAGGGCTATCAGCACTCACTTATTATGGAGTAAATCGAACAGTAACTTCCAGCGTCCACAGATGCGCACTTAAATACAGAAATCGGGACGTTGCTGTCCGAGTTGCCCTGCTCCTCCAGAAGCTTTGTTATAATATCTCGCCGAGAGACTCTGCATTGAAATACATGGAAGAGCATGAAGTTGTGGAACTTACCCACTAGACACACACTAAACACATGAGAAAAAGTTAAGGTTTGTTCATTCAACTGGAAGTGAATTTTTAACAGCGTGCTAAGTCTTAATTACGACCAAACAACCTCTCTAGCATTGAAAATTTACTTTTACAAGTGTGGAGTCTCATTCCTTCAGATTTTAATTATTGTTGGAGATTTCAAAGAAACCAAACTTTTTTTTTGCTTTTTCTTTCCATCTCTCACTGTACATGATTTTACATTGAATATTCTAATTTACACTTCCTGGTTTAGATTCAGCAAGATTCTTCAATCCGATTGGTTGAAGCGACACGCAGGTCCCAGATCCTCTGTAGAGGGTACAGTGCTGAAATGGCTCTTAAATTACCACAAGTTGCCACGCAAAATAACAGTAAAAGGCCGTAGGCAGTTGTCAGTGTAATGAACAGCAAATGCGGTTTGTTCGCTGCTGACTACAAAATCCAGATGAATATCTACTAACCCTCCCCTAACACCACAACCTTCGGACTCAGAGGCTATAAACTGAGCCAATTAGGAAAGGAAATAGCATGTCAGCCTTTACAGCAAGGGAGTTGGAGTACAAGAGTAAGGAAGTCGTGCTACAATTGTACAGGACTTTGGTGGGACCACACCTGGAGTACCGTGCACAGTTGCGGTCTCCTTCTCAGAGGACAATATATTTGCAATGAAGGTTCACTGGATTGATTCCTGGGATGGGAGGGGTGTCCCATGAGAGATTGAGCAGATTGGACCTATACTCTCTGGAGTTTAGAAGAATGAGAGGTGATCTCATTGAAACATACAAGATTCTGAGGGGGATTGACAGGATAGATGCCGAGAGGTTGTTTCCCCTGGCAGGAGTGTCTAGAACTCGGGAGAATTGAGGGTTGTGAATCTTTGGAATTCTCTCCCCCAAAGGGCTGTGAATGCTGAGTCGTTGAGTACATTCAAGGCTAAGATAGACAGATTTTTGGACTCTAGGGGAAATCAAGAGATATGAAGATCAGACAGGAAAGTAGAGTTGAGATCGAAGATCAGCCATGATCTTACTGAGTGGCGGAGCAGGCTCAAGGGGCCACATGGCCTACTCCTGCTCCCAAGTCTTATGTTCTTATCTCTACTCATTTATTTAGATGTGACAAATACACTAAGCTACCAAAAAATAACCAGAACTCGTCTCGTGATTCTTCCAGGGTGAATGACTTGCATGCTTCGTATGACTAACCTAATGATGAATTTATGGGTTCCTGTAAGAATTATCGTTATTACAATTACCATTTTTACCATTACTTGTTGCAGTTCTATCAGTTTAACGAATGCACTGCAATAGTTTGATAAAGATTTGTTTCATCGTTCCTAAGCTTCTTCCAGATATTTTTTGTTTCAGTATCCATTATTGGAGGGCACTACGCACAAAGTATATTTTCTGTTCCTAGTTTAAAAAAATACATGTTTTGCAGAGAGGAGCAATTCAACAGTTATCCACCAGGGAGAGGTATCAATCAGTGCACACAATGCAACACTGTTCTGGTCTTTCCTGACAAGGCTGCAGTATTCAGTAGATAACATTTGATGTCTACTAAAAGTTATCTGCAAAACACCTTTGTTTTTAGCATGAGGCACATGTCTTTGTGACTATGATCAGTGATGTACTGCTACAGTATGCACAGCAATTTTTTTTAAACAAATAAAATATATTTAACTTCTAAACTCTGATTTGATCAGCCTTATTGACGAACATTAAAAACATATTAAGTGAACTAGTCATACGGATCAGTTCCATAAAACGCAGTGCTTCTTGGTTTAGGCAAATCTAACAGTAAACATGGGTTCTAAACAAAACAATGTATAGGTATAATGACATTCATCACAAGACCAAATTACACATACCAAATCAATGCCAGTTTGTCCAATTCAGATGTCTGGCGACACAAATTGAAAGCAGACTCAAATTTCCCATTACATTTCCATTCCCCCCCATCTGTTTGATTTTATTTGCAGTACAAGAAAAACAATTGCCTTACACAAAGATCAGATACTATACTTACATGAAAGTACACTATACATGTGTAGAAAAGACAGGCAGCAGATACATTTATGTGAGTCAGCTATATAAATGGTGCAACTCTACTCAATACACACTTGCAGATTCAAATACTAAACACAGACTGGAGTGCCATATTGCAGTATAAACAAGACATTACTTTTGGCACATCAAAAGGAGGACTGTCAAATGATGGACCAAACCAAGTTCAATTATCAATACATATCCACAGGAAACAACATTGTCATACAAAAATATTAGGATTTGGCATAAGATCGTGAATTCTACAGTTGTGCTGAACACCTGAAATCAATGCTATAAAATCCATACATGCAAATGTCACACACATGCCTGTCTGAGCTTGACCTATTTGCAAAAAAGCATACTGAACCACATTTGTACAACAACTGGATAAAAGCTCCGAAAAACTGCCTGGATTGTGTAGTTTGATTAGAAATCAACACCACAACGTCCATAAGTCAAATCCTCCATTAGTATGTTCTATAGCAGATACCTTAGTGTGGATTACTTCGTGAAAGGTACTCCAATTCCTTCTCAGTGAAAACTACCCAACTAGCTTAAAAGTGGTTACTGAATGTTCCAAGGTTGAAGTGAGAGACATCTTATCACCCAATGCAGCCTTACTGAAAGGCAGCATACCACAAAATCTCGACGAGGTGGTAATTTTTGGCAAGTCAGAATGCTTGCAGATATTCCAGAAGAGCTTTTTAAACTTAGAACCAGTGCTACAGCTATTGGAGTTGAGCCAGAATTAGGACTGTATTTGCATGGGTCTTCTGATATGCATCTTTGAACTAAATCTAGATCAACAAGTTCCAAAATTCTCCTGAAAAATACTATGAGAAAGCAGAGAAGATACAGCGTGAGCTAAATCACGTGCACTGAAATAATTCCATTTGTGACTGTAAAGGGAAAAAAGTTAAAACCACTCACCTGCTCTATGCAGTCTGAAAGGAAACGAGCTTAAAGATTGCTTCTATTCAATGAATGCTCTGAAGGAGTCTGAAAAAAATGTAAATTGCAAAAATAAAAGAAAATAATCAATTCTAACAGTGAAGTCTTGATACAAACAATTATGCATAGAATGCTACCAAACAGCAACCCCACCTCCTGCCAAACAAGTTTTTGCATAAAAGCGACTGCACAATAGTTTCTAATCACCTACTCTGAGGTCTCCTGTGAACTGAAATCTTCATTCAAACACATGCAAAAGCATGCCGTATATAAATATACCTGCACGCACGCAGTATTTAAATAAATATATATATATATAATATATAGATGCGCGCGCTCGCAAATATATATATGCACGCGCATATATAAAAATATGTGCGCGCGCACATATCTATATATATATAGTGCGCGCGCATATATATATATATATATATATATATATAGTGCGTGCGCGCATATATATATATATATATATATATAGTGCGTGCCCACACTATATATATATATATATATATATTTATAGTGCGTGCCCACACTATATATATGTATATATATATGCGTGCACGCACACTATATATATATATATGCGCGCACGCACACTATATATATACATATATATATATGCGCGCACGCACACTATATATATACATATATATATATACATATATATACATATATATATGCGCGCGCGCACACTATATATATGTATATATATACACATATATATACGCGCGCGCACACGATATATATATATGCGCGCGCGCACACTATACATATATATATGCGCGCACGCACACTATACATATATATATGCGCGCACGCACACTATATATATATATACACATATATATATGCGCGCACGCACACTATATATATATATATATACACATATATATATGCGCGCGCACACTATATATATATATATATATATATGCGCGCACGCACACTATATATATATATATATATATATGCGCGCGCGCACACTATATATATATATATGCGCGCGCGCACACTACATATATATATATGCGCGCACGCACACTATATATATATATACATAGATATATGCGCGCGCGCGCACTATATATATATATATACATAGATATATGCGCGCGCGCACACTATATATATATATATATATATATACATAGATATATGCGCGCGCGCACACTATATATATATATATATACACATAGATATATGCGCGCGCGCACACTATATATATATATATATACACATAGATATATGCGCGCGCGCACACTATATATATGCGGCGCGCACACTATATATATATATATATATGCGCGCGCGCACACTATATATATATATATATATGCGCGCGCGCACACTATATATATATATGCGCGCGCGCACACTATATATATATATATATGCGCACGCACACTATGTATATATATATATATGCGCACGCACACTATGTATATATATATATATATGCGCACGCACACTATATATATATATATATATATGCGCACGCACACTATATATATATATATATATATATATATGCGCACGCACACTATATATATATATATATATATATATGCGCACGCACACTATATATATATATATATATATGCGCACGCACACTATATATATATATATATATATATGCGCACGCACACTATATATATATATATATATATATGCGCACGCACACACTATATATATATATATATATGCGCACGCACACACTATATATATATATATGCGCACGCACACACTATATATATTATATTATATATATATATATATGCGCACGCACACACTATATATATATATATGCGCACGCACACTATATATATATATGCGCACGCACACTATATATATATATGCGCACGCACACTATATGTATATATATGCGCACGCACACGATATATATATACATACGCGCACGCACACGATATATATATATATACGCGCACGCACACGATATATATATATACGCGCACGCACACTATATATATATATATATATATACGCGCACGCACATTTTATATATATATATACACGCACACTATATATATATATACACGCACACTATATATATATATATATACGCACGCACACTATATGCGCGCACGCACACTATATATATATATATGCGGCGCACGCACACTATATATATATATATGCGCGCATGCACACATATATATGCGCGCATGCACACATATATATGCGCACGCGCACACATATATATGCGCACGCGCACTATATTATATATATATATGCGCACGCACACTATATATATATATATATATATATATACACGCACACTATATATATACACGCACACTATATATATATACACGCGCACGCACACTATATATATATATATATATATATACACACACACGCACACTATATATATATATATATATATATATACACGCACGCGCACTATATATATATATATGCGCGCACGCACTATATATATATATATATGCGCGCACGCACTATATATATATATATATGCGCGCACGCACACTATATATATATATATATGCGCGCACGCACACTATATATATATATATATATATGTGTATATATATGCGCACGCACACTATATATATATATGTATATATATATATGCGCACGCACACTATATATATATATATATGTATATATGCGCACGCACACTATATATATATATATATGTATATATATGCGCACGCACACTATATGCGCATGCACACGCACACTGTATATATATGCGCGGACGCACACTATATGCGCGCACGCACACTATATATAATATATATATATATATGCGCGCACGCACACTATATGTATATATATATATATATGCGCGCAGGCACACTATATATATATATATGCGCGCACGCACACTATATATATATATATATGCGCGCACGCACACTATATATATATATATATATATGCGCACGCACGCACACTATATATATATATATATGCGCACGCACACTATATATATATATAGATATATATGCACGCACGCACACTATATATATATATATAGATATATATATGCGCGCACGCACACTATATATATATATATATAGATATATATATGCGCGCGCCGCGCGCACGCACACTATATATAGATATATATATGCGCGCACGCACGCACACTATATATATATATGCGCGCACGCACGCACACTATATATATATATATATGCGCGCACGCACACTATATATATATATATGCGCGCACGCACACTATATATATATATATATATATATATATATATATACGCGCACGCATACTATATATATATATATATATATATATATATATACGCGCACGCACACTATATATATATATATATGCGCGCACAATATGCGGCGCACGCACACTATATGGCGCGCACGCACACTATATATATATATATATATGCGCGCACGCACACTATATATATATATATATGCGCGCATGCACACTATATATGCGCTCACGCAGCACGCACACTATATATATAGATATATATATGCGCGCACGCACACTATATATATATATATATATGCGCACGCACACTATATATATATATATATATATATGCGCACGCACACTATATATATATATATATATATGCGCACGCACACTATATGCACGCACATATATATGCGCACGCACACTATATATATATATATATATGCTCACGCACACTATATAGATATATATATATATATGCGCACGCAGACTATATAGATATATATATATATATATGCGCGCGCGCACACTATATAGATATATATATACGCACGCACACTATATATGCGCACGCACACTATATATATATATATATGCATATGCGCACGCACACTATATATATATATATATATATGCGCACGCACACTATATGTATATATATATATATATATATGCGCACGCACACTATATGTATATATATATATGTATGCGCACGCACACTATATATATATATATATATATGCGCACACACTATATATATATATATATGCGCACGCACACTATATATATATATATACGCGCACGCACACTATATATATATATATACGCGCACGCACACTATATATATATATATACGCGCACGCACACTATATATATATATACGCGCACGCACACTATATATATATATATACGCGCACGCACACTATATGCGCACGCACACTATATATATATATATATATGCGCACGCACACTATATGCGCACGCACACTATATATATATATATATATGCGCACGCACACTATATATATATATATATATGCGCACGCACACTATATATATATATATATATGCGCACGCACACTATATATATATATGCGCACGCACACTATATATATATATATATATATGCGCACGCACACTATACATATATATATATGCGCACGCACACTATACATATATATATATGCGCACGCACACTATACATATATATATATGCGCACGCACTATAATATATATTCGCATGCACACTATATATATATATATATACGCACGCACACTATATATACGCACGCTATATATATTGCGCACGCACACATATATATATATATGCGCACGCACACATATATATATGCGTATATATATTTATGCGCACGCACACTATATGCGCACGCACACTATATATATATATGCGCACGCACACGCACACTATATATATATATAATTATATATATATGCGCACGCACACTATATATATGCGCACGCACACTATATATATATATATGCGCACGCACACTATATATATATATATGCGCACGCACACTATATATATATATATGCGCACGCACACTATATATATATATATATGTGCGCACGCACACTATAGATATATATGTGCGCACGCACACTAGATATATATATGCGCACGCACACTATATATATATGCGCACGCACACTATATATATATGCGCACGCACACTATATATATATATATATGCGCACGCACACTATATATATATATATGCGCACGCACACTATATGTATATATATATATATATATATATGCGCACGCACACTATATATATATATATATGCGCACGCACACTATATATATATATGCGCACGCACACTATATATATATATATATATGTATATATATGCGCACGCACACTATATGCGCATGCACACGCACACTGTATATATATGCGCGGACGCACACTATATACTATATATATATATATATATATATGCGCGCACGCACACTATATATATATATATATATATATGCGCGCAGGCACACTATATATATATATATGCGCGCACGCACACTATATATATATATATGCGCGCACGCACACTATATATATATATATATGCGCGCACGCACACTATATATATATATATATATATGCGCACGCACGCACACTATATATATATATATATATATATGCGCACGCACGCACACTATATATATATATATATATATATGCGCACGCACGCACACTATATATATATATATATATGCGCACGCACACTATATATATATATAGATATATATGCGCGCACGCACACTATATATATATATAGATATATATATGCGCGCACGCACACTATATATATATATATATATATATATAGATATATATATGCGCGCACGCACACTATATATAGATATATATATGCGCGCACCCACGCACACTATATATATATATATGCGCGCACGCACACTATATATATATATATATATATATATACGCGCACGCATACTATATATATATATATATATACGCGCACGCACACTATATATATATATATGCGCGCACAATATGCGGCGCACGCACACTATATGCGCGCACGCACACTATATATATATATATATATATATGCGCGCACGCACACTATATATATATATATATATGCGCGCATGCACACTATATATGCGCTCACGCAGCACGCACACTATATATATAGATATATATATGCGCGCACGCACACTATATATATATATATATGCGCACGCACACTATATATATATATATATGCGCACGCACACTATATATATATATATATGCGCACGCACACTATATATATATATATATATATATATATGCGCACGCACACTATATGCACGCACATATATATGCGCACGCACACTATATATATATATATATATATGCTCACGCACACTATATAGATATATATATATATGCGCACGCAGACTATATAGATATATATATATATATATGCGCGCGCGCACACTATATAGATATATATATACGCACGCACACTATATATGCGCACGCACACTATATATATATATATATGCATATGCGCACGCACACTATATATATATATATATATGCGCACGCACACTATATATATATATATATATATATATGCGCACGCACACTATATGTATATATATATATGTATGCGCACGCACACTATATATATATATATATATATATGCGCACACACTATATATATATATATATATATATACGCGCACGCACTATATATATATATATACGCGCACGCACACTATATATATATATATATACGCGCACGCACACTATATATATATATATACGCGCACGCACACTATATATATATATATATGCGCACGCACACTATATGCGCACGCACACTATATATATATATATATATGCGCACGCACACTATTATATATATATATATATGCGCACGCACACTATATATATATATATATATATATATGCGCACGCACACTATATATATATATATATATATATGCGCACGCACACTATATATATATATATATATGCGCACGCACACTATATATATATGCGCACGCACACTATATATATATATGCGCACGCACACTATATATATATATATATATATATATATGCGCACGCACACTATACATATATATATATATGTGCACGCACTATAATATATATTCGCATGCACACTATATATATATATATATACGCACGCACACTATATATACGCACGCTATATATATTGCGCACGCACACATATATATATATATGCGCACGCACACATATATATATATATGCGTATATATATTTATGCGCACGCACACTATATGCGCACGCACACTATATATATATATGCGCACGCACACTATATATATATATATATGCGCACGCACACTATATATATATATATATATGCGCACGCACACTATATATATATATATATGTGCGCACGCACACTATATATATATATATATATATGCGCACGCACACTATATATATATATATGCGCACGCACACTATATATATGTATAAATATATGCGCACGCACACTATATATATATGTATATATATATGCGCACGCACACTATATATATGTATATATATATGCGCACGCACACTATATATAAGTATATATATATGCGCACGCACACTATATATATGTATATATATATGCGCACGCACACTATATATATGTATATATATATGCGCACGCATACTATATATATGTATATATATATGCGCACGCACACTATATATATGTATATATATATATATGCGCACGCACACTATATATATATATATATGCGCACGCACACTATATATATATATATGCGCTCGCACACTATATATATATATATATGCGCACGCACACTATGCGCACGCACACTATATATATATATATATATATTGCGCGCACGCACACTATATATATATATATATATATGCGCACGCACACTATATATATATATATATATATGCGCACGCACACTATATATATATATATATATATATGCGCACGCACACTATATATATATATATATATATATGCGCACGCACACTATATATATATATATATATATATGCGCACGCACACTATATATATATATATATATGCGCACGCACACTATATATATATATATATGCGCACGCACACTATATATATATATATATATATATATGCGCACGCACACTATATATATATATATATATATATATATGCGCACGCACACTATATATATATATATATATATATGCGCACGCACACTATATATATATATATATATATATATATGCGCACGCACACTATATATATATATATATATATATGCGCACGCAAACTATATATATATATGCGCACGCACATTATGCGCACGCACACTATACATATATATATATATATATAATATATATGCGCACGCAATATATATATATATATATAATATATTCGCATGCACACTATATATGCGCACGCACACTAAATATACGCACGCTATATACACATACACATGCGCACGCACACTATATATATATATATATATATGCGCACGCACACTATATATATATATAGATGCGTATATATATTTATGCGCACGCACAATACATATATATTATGCGCACGCACAATATATATATTATGCGCACGCACACTATATATATATATACGCACGCACACTATATATATAATTATATATATATGCGCACGCACACTATTTCTATATATATGCGCACGCACACCATATATATATATGCGCACGCACACCATATATATATATATATGCGCACGCACACCATATATATATATATGCGCACGCACACTATATATATATATATACACATGCGCACACACTATTATGCGCACGCACACTGTACACACATATATATATATATATATATATATGCGCACGCACACTATATATATATATATATATATATATGCGCACGCACACTAGGCGCACGCACACTATATATATGCGCACGCACACTATATATATATATATATATATATGCGCACGCACACTATGCGGACGCACACTATATATATATATGCGCACGCACAATACATATATATTATGCGCACGCACAATACATATATATTATGCGCACGCACTATATATATTATGCGCACGCACTATATATATTATGCGCACGCACAATATAGATATATATTATGCGCACGCACACTATATATATTATGCGTACGCACACTATATATATATATGCGTACGCACAC